>NC_138725.1:34550100-34742658 GCF_965113295.1 Leuciscus leuciscus | reverse complement strand
CAGCTTTGATGTGTTAAGCTTAAACCGAGGTCAACTTAAATGTCTTGTGGCTGTAGTGTACAGCTTTGAATTGCTTGCCCGTTGTTGAGTGTTGGAGCAGTAGGGAGTGGGTGCCATTTTTCTTTTCTCCTGTTTGTTTTGTTTTTTTTTTGTTTGTTTTTTGTTAGTTAGGAAGTAAGGTAAGAGTTGTGTTGTTTATTGTTGTAGGTTAATTAGGTTGTCCTTCTACCGGCTAGTGATCTTTTGTTTGTTTTGGCTTTACCTGCTCCTGAAGAACACGCTTCATTTCTTTTTCTTTTGGAGCTGTTTGTTTAGGATTCTTTTTGCACTGTATTTATCACTTATTGTAAATAAATGTATTGGAAATCTTACTTTGTGGATTGTGTGCTGGGACTCAGTATAGGTTCACTTTTCTTTGTCGCTGTTCATTTTTTGCTTTAAAGTGACTTTCCCTTTTGCCCCTAGAACATGAATTGGGAACATAACACTGGTAACAGTGGGCATTGTGTAGGCTAATTATTCTTATAGAATGTAGTCTTTTCTCTCTCTCTGTTTTGCATGCGTGGTCATAATCATTATTGTTGTTATTATTATTCTATATATATATTTTTTGCCTCTGTCACAGTGTATTCAGTGTATACTGTTCATAGGCAACACCAATAGGTGTCATGTGACACAAAATAAACATATGACCACTGTTGTACAGTATCCATTACTTGGACTATTTAAATGTAGTAATTAAAAAAAAAAAAAAGCCAAAAAGATCGTCGCGCTGCGATGGGAGTATGCCCAGCCAGATCTGCCGATCCGTCTAGCGATCAATGGGTGAGTTCCTGCCTGTCCGCACTCAACGACAATAGTAAAGGGCGCTCGGCAGCCATTTATACCACAGACTGGACCTGTCTTTCACTTCGACGGTAACTAAAAAAAAATTCAAGCTGCGATTTTTTACGATGGAGATCATCGCGCGATCGAGTGTAGATTGTGTTGAACACGATAAGAACAAAAAATTCTGCGTTTATTCCTTAAAACAGTCGGCATTTCCCACATTGCTTCTGCTCTGCAGCTGCTATTGGCGCACGTCACTGTCATTAAGCGCCTCCTATTGGCGTAGGTAATGTTTACCTCACGATGATCAAGTATGTAAGGCGAACGGAACGAAACAGTCAAATGAACAATAAATTAACATGGTGAGTAACATTTTATAAACAATATTGTCAATATTGTTTGTTTTCCCTCTATTTTGCTGACTAGAATTTCAAAATAAAGCCCTACCAGAGTCTCAATGCAACAACAGAAAGCGATTGAACCCTGAATTTTGTGAACAGTGACATAATCCTATATAATTATAAATTCAATTGTTATAAGACTTTACAATATTACTGTTTGTTGTTGTATTTTTTTCAAAACTTGAAACTTGTGTGTGTGTGTGTGTGTGTGTGTGTCAGTTGGATTTTTTAATGTTTTTGAAATAAGTCTCATGCGCTCCCCCAGCCTGCATTTATTTGATTAAAATATAGTAGCCTAGGCTATAAACTACAGTATTGTGATCTATTATTTTTATATTTTATAATATATTATAATTGTAACGATCTCATAGCTTTATTTATGCAATTGTAAATACAGTGAAAATCAGAATCAGAAAGAGCTTTATTGCCAAGTATGCTTGCGCATACGAGGAATTTGTCTTGGTGACAGTAGCTTCCAGTACACATACAATATAAAGTGACAAGACAAGTGACAAGTAACATAGGTATAATATATGAATATATGAAAATATATGAATGCCAGATCTGATGCCGCTTTCTGTGTATGCACTGGAAAGATGGATTTTCCTTTAATGATTTAATTTGACTGGTGTTGCGTCCCAGGGCGTATGCATTTGTGTTTTATAATGTGTAAGTGTCACTCATTGATTTATTGAGTGTGTGTGCTGCCAATGGACCCAACGGCCTGCTGGGAGTTGTAGTTTTGTTGTATGGTTTGTCCAATTTCCTGTGCTCCTCCCTGTCCTCATCTAGGTGATGGGACCTACCAGCTGTTCCTCATCAATGGCAAGAGGATCCAGTATTCAAGCAGAGCCGGAGAGAGAGAGACCGGGAGAGAGTTCTTCTCCCAAGAGCCTGAGACTGGGAGAGAGTTCTTCTCCCAAGAGCCCGAGACTGTTGTGTTACCAGACTTGGAGTGTTGCTCTTGTTGGTGTATGTGAAGCTTAAATGTGTTGTTACGGCTGTAGTGGCAGCTTTGATGTGTTAAGCTTAAACCGAGGTCAACTTAAATGTCTTGTGGCTGTAGTGTACAGCTTTGAATTGCTTGCCCGTTGTTGAGTGTTGGAGCAGTAGGGAGTGGGTGCCATTTTTCTTTTCTCCTGTTTGTTTTGTTTTTTTTTTGTTTGTTTTTTGTTAGTTAGGAAGTAAGGTAAGAGTTGTGTTGTTTATTGTTGTAGGTTAATTAGGTTGTCCTTCTACCGGCTAGTGATCTTTTGTTTGTTTTGGCTTTACCTGCTCCTGAAGAACACGCTTCATTTCTTTTTCTTTTGGAGCTGTTTGTTTAGGATTCTTTTTGCACTGTATTTATCACTTATTGTAAATAAATGTATTGGAAATCTTACTTTGTGGATTGTGTGCTGGGACTCAGTATAGGTTCACTTTTCTTTGTCGCTGTTCATTTTTTGCTTTAAAGTGACTTTCCCTTTTGCCCCTAGAACATGAATTGGGAACATAACACTGGTAACAGTGGGCATTGTGTAGGCTAATTATTCTTATAGAATGTAGTCTTTTCTCTCTCTCTGTTTTGCATGCGTGGTCATAATCATTATTGTTGTTATTATTATTCTATATATATATTTTTTGCCTCTGTCACAGTGTATTCAGTGTATACTGTTCATAGGCAACACCAATAGGTGTCATGTGACACAAAATAAACATATGACCACTGTTGTACAGTATCCATTACTTGGACTATTTAAATGTAGTAATTAAAAAAAAAAAAAAGCCAAAAAGATCGTCGCGCTGCGATGGGAGTATGCCCAGCCAGATCTGCCGATCCGTCTAGCGATCAATGGGTGAGTTCCTGCCTGTCCGCACTCAACGACAATAGTAAAGGGCGCTCGGCAGCCATTTATACCACAGACTGGACCTGTCTTTCACTTCGACGGTAACTAAAAAAAAATTCAAGCTGCGATTTTTTACGATGGAGATCATCGCGCGATCGAGTGTAGATTGTGTTGAACACGATAAGAACAAAAAATTCTGCGTTTATTCCTTAAAACAGTCGGCATTTCCCACATTGCTTCTGCTCTGCAGCTGCTATTGGCGCACGTCACTGTCATTAAGCGCCTCCTATTGGCGTAGGTAATGTTTACCTCACGATGATCAAGTATGTAAGGCGAACGGAACGAAACAGTCAAATGAACAATAAATTAACATGGTGAGTAACATTTTATAAACAATATTGTCAATATTGTTTGTTTTCCCTCTATTTTGCTGACTAGAATTTCAAAATAAAGCCCTACCAGAGTCTCAATGCAACAACAGAAAGCGATTGAACCCTGAATTTTGTGAACAGTGACATAATCCTATATAATTATAAATTCAATTGTTATAAGACTTTACAATATTACTGTTTGTTGTTGTATTTTTTTCAAAACTTGAAACTTGTGTGTGTGTGTGTGTGTGTGTCAGTTGGATTTTTTAATGTTTTTGAAATAAGTCTCATGCGCTCCCCCAGCCTGCATTTATTTGATTAAAATATAGTAGCCTAGGCTATAAACTACAGTATTGTGATCTATTATTTTTATATTTTATAATATATTATAATTGTAACGATCTCATAGCTTTATTTATGCAATTGTAAATACAGTGAAAATCAGAATCAGAAAGAGCTTTATTGCCAAGTATGCTTGCGCATACGAGGAATTTGTCTTGGTGACAGTAGCTTCCAGTACACATACAATATAAAGTGACAAGACAAGTGACAAGTAACATAGGTATAATATATGAATATATGAAAATATATGAATGCCAGATCTGATGCCGCTTTCTGTGTATGCACTGGAAAGATGGATTTTCCTTTAATGATTTAATTTGACTGGTGTTGCGTCCCAGGGCGTATGCATTTGTGTTTTATAATGTGTAAGTGTCACTCATTGATTTATTGAGTGTGTGTGCTGCCAATGGACCCAACGGCCTGCTGGGAGTTGTAGTTTTGTTGTATGGTTTGTCCAATTTCCTGTGCTCCTCCCTGTCCTCATCTAGGTGATGGGACCTACCAGCTGTTCCTCATCAATGGCAAGAGGATCCAGTATTCAAGCAGAGCCGGAGAGAGAGAGACCGGGAGAGAGTTCTTCTCCCAAGAGCCTGAGACTGGGAGAGAGTTCTTCTCCCAAGAGCCCGAGACTGTTGTGTTACCAGACTTGGAGTGTTGCTCTTGTTGGTGTATGTGAAGCTTAAATGTGTTGTTACGGCTGTAGTGGCAGCTTTGATGTGTTAAGCTTAAACCGAGGTCAACTTAAATGTCTTGTGGCTGTAGTGTACAGCTTTGAATTGCTTGCCCGTTGTTGAGTGTTGGAGCAGTAGGGAGTGGGTGCCATTTTTCTTTTCTCCTGTTTTTTTTTTTTTTTTTTTGTTTGTTTTTTGTTAGTTAGGAAGTAAGGTAAGAGTTGTGTTGTTTATTGTTGTAGGTTAATTAGGTTGTCCTTCTACCGGCTAGTGATCTTTTGTTTGTTTTGGCTTTACCTGCTCCTGAAGAACACGCTTCATTTCTTTTTCTTTTGGAGCTGTTTGTTTAGGATTCTTTTTGCACTGTATTTATCACTTATTGTAAATAAATGTATTGGAAATCTTACTTTGTGGATTGTGTGCTGGGACTCAGTATAGGTTCACTTTTCTTTGTCGCTGTTCATTTTTTGCTTTAAAGTGACTTTCCCTTTTGCCCCTAGAACATGAATTGGGAACATAACACTGGTAACAGTGGGCATTGTGTAGGCTAATTATTCTTATAGAATGTAGTCTTTTCTCTCTCTCTGTTTTGCATGCGTGGTCATAATCATTATTGTTGTTATTATTATTCTATATATATATTTTTTGCCTCTGTCACAGTGTATTCAGTGTATACTGTTCATAGGCAACACCAATAGGTGTCATGTGACACAAAATAAACATATGACCACTGTTGTACAGTATCCATTACTTGGACTATTTAAATGTAGTAATTAAAAAAAAAAAAAAGCCAAAAAGATCGTCGCGCTGCGATGGGAGTATGCCCAGCCAGATCTGCCGATCCGTCTAGCGATCAATGGGTGAGTTCCTGCCTGTCCGCACTCAACGACAATAGTAAAGGGCGCTCGGCAGCCATTTATACCACAGACTGGACCTGTCTTTCACTTCGACGGTAACTAAAAAAAAATTCAAGCTGCGATTTTTTACGATGGAGATCATCGCGCGATCGAGTGTAGATTGTGTTGAACACGATAAGAACAAAAAATTCTGCGTTTATTCCTTAAAACAGTCGGCATTTCCCACATTGCTTCTGCTCTGCAGCTGCTATTGGCGCACGTCACTGTCATTAAGCGCCTCCTATTGGCGTAGGTAATGTTTACCTCACGATGATCAAGTATGTAAGGCGAACGGAACGAAACAGTCAAATGAACAATAAATTAACATGGTGAGTAACATTTTATAAACAATATTGTCAATATTGTTTGTTTTCCCTCTATTTTGCTGACTAGAATTTCAAAATAAAGCCCTACCAGAGTCTCAATGCAACAACAGAAAGCGATTGAACCCTGAATTTTGTGAACAGTGACATAATCCTATATAATTATAAATTCAATTGTTATAAGACTTTACAATATTACTGTTTGTTGTTGTATTTTTTTCAAAACTTGAAACTTGTGTGTGTGTGTGTGTGTGTGTGTCAGTTGGATTTTTTAATGTTTTTGAAATAAGTCTCATGCGCTCCCCCAGCCTGCATTTATTTGATTAAAATATAGTAGCCTAGGCTATAAACTACAGTATTGTGATCTATTATTTTTATATTTTATAATATATTATAATTGTAACGATCTCATAGCTTTATTTATGCAATTGTAAATACAGTGAAAATCAGAATCAGAAAGAGCTTTATTGCCAAGTATGCTTGCGCATACGAGGAATTTGTCTTGGTGACAGTAGCTTCCAGTACACATACAATATAAAGTGACAAGACAAGTGACAAGTAACATAGGTATAATATATGAATATATGAAAATATATGAATGCCAGATCTGATGCCGCTTTCTGTGTATGCACTGGAAAGATGGATTTTCCTTTAATGATTTAATTTGACTGGTGTTGCGTCCCAGGGCGTATGCATTTGTGTTTTATAATGTGTAAGTGTCACTCATTGATTTATTGAGTGTGTGTGCTGCCAATGGACCCAACGGCCTGCTGGGAGTTGTAGTTTTGTTGTATGGTTTGTCCAATTTCCTGTGCTCCTCCCTGTCCTCATCTAGGTGATGGGACCTACCAGCTGTTCCTCATCAATGGCAAGAGGATCCAGTATTCAAGCAGAGCCGGAGAGAGAGAGACCGGGAGAGAGTTCTTCTCCCAAGAGCCTGAGACTGGGAGAGAGTTCTTCTCCCAAGAGCCCGAGACTGTTGTGTTACCAGACTTGGAGTGTTGCTCTTGTTGGTGTATGTGAAGCTTAAATGTGTTGTTACGGCTGTAGTGGCAGCTTTGATGTGTTAAGCTTAAACCGAGGTCAACTTAAATGTCTTGTGGCTGTAGTGTACAGCTTTGAATTGCTTGCCCGTTGTTGAGTGTTGGAGCAGTAGGGAGTGGGTGCCATTTTTCTTTTCTCCTGTTTGTTTTGTTTTTTTTTTGTTTGTTTTTTGTTAGTTAGGAAGTAAGGTAAGAGTTGTGTTGTTTATTGTTGTAGGTTAATTAGGTTGTCCTTCTACCGGCTAGTGATCTTTTGTTTGTTTTGGCTTTACCTGCTCCTGAAGAACACGCTTCATTTCTTTTTCTTTTGGAGCTGTTTGTTTAGGATTCTTTTTGCACTGTATTTATCACTTATTGTAAATAAATGTATTGGAAATCTTACTTTGTGGATTGTGTGCTGGGACTCAGTATAGGTTCACTTTTCTTTGTCGCTGTTCATTTTTTGCTTTAAAGTGACTTTCCCTTTTGCCCCTAGAACATGAATTGGGAACATAACACTGGTAACAGTGGGCATTGTGTAGGCTAATTATTCTTATAGAATGTAGTCTTTTCTCTCTCTCTGTTTTGCATGCGTGGTCATAATCATTATTGTTGTTATTATTATTCTATATATATATTTTTTGCCTCTGTCACAGTGTATTCAGTGTATACTGTTCATAGGCAACACCAATAGGTGTCATGTGACACAAAATAAACATATGACCACTGTTGTACAGTATCCATTACTTGGACTATTTAAATGTAGTAATTAAAAAAAAAAAAAAGCCAAAAAGATCGTCGCGCTGCGATGGGAGTATGCCCAGCCAGATCTGCCGATCCGTCTAGCGATCAATGGGTGAGTTCCTGCCTGTCCGCACTCAACGACAATAGTAAAGGGCGCTCGGCAGCCATTTATACCACAGACTGGACCTGTCTTTCACTTCGACGGTAACTAAAAAAAAATTCAAGCTGCGATTTTTTACGATGGAGATCATCGCGCGATCGAGTGTAGATTGTGTTGAACACGATAAGAACAAAAAATTCTGCGTTTATTCCTTAAAACAGTCGGCATTTCCCACATTGCTTCTGCTCTGCAGCTGCTATTGGCGCACGTCACTGTCATTAAGCGCCTCCTATTGGCGTAGGTAATGTTTACCTCACGATGATCAAGTATGTAAGGCGAACGGAACGAAACAGTCAAATGAACAATAAATTAACATGGTGAGTAACATTTTATAAACAATATTGTCAATATTGTTTGTTTTCCCTCTATTTTGCTGACTAGAATTTCAAAATAAAGCCCTACCAGAGTCTCAATGCAACAACAGAAAGCGATTGAACCCTGAATTTTGTGAACAGTGACATAATCCTATATAATTATAAATTCAATTGTTATAAGACTTTACAATATTACTGTTTGTTGTTGTATTTTTTTCAAAACTTGAAACTTGTGTGTGTGTGTGTGTGTGTGTGTGTCAGTTGGATTTTTTAATGTTTTTGAAATAAGTCTCATGCGCTCCCCCAGCCTGCATTTATTTGATTAAAATATAGTAGCCTAGGCTATAAACTACAGTATTGTGATCTATTATTTTTATATTTTATAATATATTATAATTGTAACGATCTCATAGCTTTATTTATGCAATTGTAAATACAGTGAAAATCAGAATCAGAAAGAGCTTTATTGCCAAGTATGCTTGCGCATACGAGGAATTTGTCTTGGTGACAGTAGCTTCCAGTACACATACAATATAAAGTGACAAGACAAGTGACAAGTAACATAGGTATAATATATGAATATATGAAAATATATGAATGCCAGATCTGATGCCGCTTTCTGTGTATGCACTGGAAAGATGGATTTTCCTTTAATGATTTAATTTGACTGGTGTTGCGTCCCAGGGCGTATGCATTTGTGTTTTATAATGTGTAAGTGTCACTCATTGATTTATTGAGTGTGTGTGCTGCCAATGGACCCAACGGCCTGCTGGGAGTTGTAGTTTTGTTGTATGGTTTGTCCAATTTCCTGTGCTCCTCCCTGTCCTCATCTAGGTGATGGGACCTACCAGCTGTTCCTCATCAATGGCAAGAGGATCCAGTATTCAAGCAGAGCCGGAGAGAGAGAGACCGGGAGAGAGTTCTTCTCCCAAGAGCCTGAGACTGGGAGAGAGTTCTTCTCCCAAGAGCCCGAGACTGTTGTGTTACCAGACTTGGAGTGTTGCTCTTGTTGGTGTATGTGAAGCTTAAATGTGTTGTTACGGCTGTAGTGGCAGCTTTGATGTGTTAAGCTTAAACCGAGGTCAACTTAAATGTCTTGTGGCTGTAGTGTACAGCTTTGAATTGCTTGCCCGTTGTTGAGTGTTGGAGCAGTAGGGAGTGGGTGCCATTTTTCTTTTCTCCTGTTTGTTTTGTTTTTTTTTTGTTTGTTTTTTGTTAGTTAGGAAGTAAGGTAAGAGTTGTGTTGTTTATTGTTGTAGGTTAATTAGGTTGTCCTTCTACCGGCTAGTGATCTTTTGTTTGTTTTGGCTTTACCTGCTCCTGAAGAACACGCTTCATTTCTTTTTCTTTTGGAGCTGTTTGTTTAGGATTCTTTTTGCACTGTATTTATCACTTATTGTAAATAAATGTATTGGAAATCTTACTTTGTGGATTGTGTGCTGGGACTCAGTATAGGTTCACTTTTCTTTGTCGCTGTTCATTTTTTGCTTTAAAGTGACTTTCCCTTTTGCCCCTAGAACATGAATTGGGAACATAACACTGGTAACAGTGGGCATTGTGTAGGCTAATTATTCTTATAGAATGTAGTCTTTTCTCTCTCTCTGTTTTGCATGCGTGGTCATAATCATTATTGTTGTTATTATTATTCTATATATATATTTTTTGCCTCTGTCACAGTGTATTCAGTGTATACTGTTCATAGGCAACACCAATAGGTGTCATGTGACACAAAATAAACATATGACCACTGTTGTACAGTATCCATTACTTGGACTATTTAAATGTAGTAATTAAAAAAAAAAAAAAGCCAAAAAGATCGTCGCGCTGCGATGGGAGTATGCCCAGCCAGATCTGCCGATCCGTCTAGCGATCAATGGGTGAGTTCCTGCCTGTCCGCACTCAACGACAATAGTAAAGGGCGCTCGGCAGCCATTTATACCACAGACTGGACCTGTCTTTCACTTCGACGGTAACTAAAAAAAAATTCAAGCTGCGATTTTTTACGATGGAGATCATCGCGCGATCGAGTGTAGATTGTGTTGAACACGATAAGAACAAAAAATTCTGCGTTTATTCCTTAAAACAGTCGGCATTTCCCACATTGCTTCTGCTCTGCAGCTGCTATTGGCGCACGTCACTGTCATTAAGCGCCTCCTATTGGCGTAGGTAATGTTTACCTCACGATGATCAAGTATGTAAGGCGAACGGAACGAAACAGTCAAATGAACAATAAATTAACATGGTGAGTAACATTTTATAAACAATATTGTCAATATTGTTTGTTTTCCCTCTATTTTGCTGACTAGAATTTCAAAATAAAGCCCTACCAGAGTCTCAATGCAACAACAGAAAGCGATTGAACCCTGAATTTTGTGAACAGTGACATAATCCTATATAATTATAAATTCAATTGTTATAAGACTTTACAATATTACTGTTTGTTGTTGTATTTTTTTCAAAACTTGAAACTTGTGTGTGTGTGTGTGTGTGTGTGTGTCAGTTGGATTTTTTAATGTTTTTGAAATAAGTCTCATGCGCTCCCCCAGCCTGCATTTATTTGATTAAAATATAGTAGCCTAGGCTATAAACTACAGTATTGTGATCTATTATTTTTATATTTTATAATATATTATAATTGTAACGATCTCATAGCTTTATTTATGCAATTGTAAATACAGTGAAAATCAGAATCAGAAAGAGCTTTATTGCCAAGTATGCTTGCGCATACGAGGAATTTGTCTTGGTGACAGTAGCTTCCAGTACACATACAATATAAAGTGACAAGACAAGTGACAAGTAACATAGGTATAATATATGAATATATGAAAATATATGAATGCCAGATCTGATGCCGCTTTCTGTGTATGCACTGGAAAGATGGATTTTCCTTTAATGATTTAATTTGACTGGTGTTGCGTCCCAGGGCGTATGCATTTGTGTTTTATAATGTGTAAGTGTCACTCATTGATTTATTGAGTGTGTGTGCTGCCAATGGACCCAACGGCCTGCTGGGAGTTGTAGTTTTGTTGTATGGTTTGTCCAATTTCCTGTGCTCCTCCCTGTCCTCATCTAGGTGATGGGACCTACCAGCTGTTCCTCATCAATGGCAAGAGGATCCAGTATTCAAGCAGAGCCGGAGAGAGAGAGACCGGGAGAGAGTTCTTCTCCCAAGAGCCTGAGACTGGGAGAGAGTTCTTCTCCCAAGAGCCCGAGACTGTTGTGTTACCAGACTTGGAGTGTTGCTCTTGTTGGTGTATGTGAAGCTTAAATGTGTTGTTACGGCTGTAGTGGCAGCTTTGATGTGTTAAGCTTAAACCGAGGTCAACTTAAATGTCTTGTGGCTGTAGTGTACAGCTTTGAATTGCTTGCCCGTTGTTGAGTGTTGGAGCAGTAGGGAGTGGGTGCCATTTTTCTTTTCTCCTGTTTGTTTTGTTTTTTTTTTGTTTGTTTTTTGTTAGTTAGGAAGTAAGGTAAGAGTTGTGTTGTTTATTGTTGTAGGTTAATTAGGTTGTCCTTCTACCGGCTAGTGATCTTTTGTTTGTTTTGGCTTTACCTGCTCCTGAAGAACACGCTTCATTTCTTTTTCTTTTGGAGCTGTTTGTTTAGGATTCTTTTTGCACTGTATTTATCACTTATTGTAAATAAATGTATTGGAAATCTTACTTTGTGGATTGTGTGCTGGGACTCAGTATAGGTTCACTTTTCTTTGTCGCTGTTCATTTTTTGCTTTAAAGTGACTTTCCCTTTTGCCCCTAGAACATGAATTGGGAACATAACACTGGTAACAGTGGGCATTGTGTAGGCTAATTATTCTTATAGAATGTAGTCTTTTCTCTCTCTCTGTTTTGCATGCGTGGTCATAATCATTATTGTTGTTATTATTATTCTATATATATATTTTTTGCCTCTGTCACAGTGTATTCAGTGTATACTGTTCATAGGCAACACCAATAGGTGTCATGTGACACAAAATAAACATATGACCACTGTTGTACAGTATCCATTACTTGGACTATTTAAATGTAGTAATTAAAAAAAAAAAAAAGCCAAAAAGATCGTCGCGCTGCGATGGGAGTATGCCCAGCCAGATCTGCCGATCCGTCTAGCGATCAATGGGTGAGTTCCTGCCTGTCCGCACTCAACGACAATAGTAAAGGGCGCTCGGCAGCCATTTATACCACAGACTGGACCTGTCTTTCACTTCGACGGTAACTAAAAAAAAATTCAAGCTGCGATTTTTTACGATGGAGATCATCGCGCGATCGAGTGTAGATTGTGTTGAACACGATAAGAACAAAAAATTCTGCGTTTATTCCTTAAAACAGTCGGCATTTCCCACATTGCTTCTGCTCTGCAGCTGCTATTGGCGCACGTCACTGTCATTAAGCGCCTCCTATTGGCGTAGGTAATGTTTACCTCACGATGATCAAGTATGTAAGGCGAACGGAACGAAACAGTCAAATGAACAATAAATTAACATGGTGAGTAACATTTTATAAACAATATTGTCAATATTGTTTGTTTTCCCTCTATTTTGCTGACTAGAATTTCAAAATAAAGCCCTACCAGAGTCTCAATGCAACAACAGAAAGCGATTGAACCCTGAATTTTGTGAACAGTGACATAATCCTATATAATTATAAATTCAATTGTTATAAGACTTTACAATATTACTGTTTGTTGTTGTATTTTTTTCAAAACTTGAAACTTGTGTGTGTGTGTGTGTGTGTGTGTGTCAGTTGGATTTTTTAATGTTTTTGAAATAAGTCTCATGCGCTCCCCCAGCCTGCATTTATTTGATTAAAATATAGTAGCCTAGGCTATAAACTACAGTATTGTGATCTATTATTTTTATATTTTATAATATATTATAATTGTAACGATCTCATAGCTTTATTTATGCAATTGTAAATACAGTGAAAATCAGAATCAGAAAGAGCTTTATTGCCAAGTATGCTTGCGCATACGAGGAATTTGTCTTGGTGACAGTAGCTTCCAGTACACATACAATATAAAGTGACAAGACAAGTGACAAGTAACATAGGTATAATATATGAATATATGAAAATATATGAATGCCAGATCTGATGCCGCTTTCTGTGTATGCACTGGAAAGATGGATTTTCCTTTAATGATTTAATTTGACTGGTGTTGCGTCCCAGGGCGTATGCATTTGTGTTTTATAATGTGTAAGTGTCACTCATTGATTTATTGAGTGTGTGTGCTGCCAATGGACCCAACGGCCTGCTGGGAGTTGTAG
Organism: Leuciscus leuciscus; assembly: GCF_965113295.1. NCBI lineage: Eukaryota > Metazoa > Chordata > Actinopteri > Cypriniformes > Leuciscidae > Leuciscus > Leuciscus leuciscus. The sequence goes on along the minus strand of NC_138725.1, from coordinate 34,729,500 downwards.
TTTTGTTGTATGGTTTGTCCAATTTCCTGTGCTCCTCCCTGTCCTCATCTAGGTGATGGGACCTACCAGCTGTTCCTCATCAATGGCAAGAGGATCCAGTATTCAAGCAGAGCCGGAGAGAGAGAGACCGGGAGAGAGTTCTTCTCCCAAGAGCCTGAGACTGGGAGAGAGTTCTTCTCCCAAGAGCCCGAGACTGTTGTGTTACCAGACTTGGAGTGTTGCTCTTGTTGGTGTATGTGAAGCTTAAATGTGTTGTTACGGCTGTAGTGGCAGCTTTGATGTGTTAAGCTTAAACCGAGGTCAACTTAAATGTCTTGTGGCTGTAGTGTACAGCTTTGAATTGCTTGCCCGTTGTTGAGTGTTGGAGCAGTAGGGAGTGGGTGCCATTTTTCTTTTCTCCTGTTTGTTTTGTTTTTTTTTTGTTTGTTTTTTGTTAGTTAGGAAGTAAGGTAAGAGTTGTGTTGTTTATTGTTGTAGGTTAATTAGGTTGTCCTTCTACCGGCTAGTGATCTTTTGTTTGTTTTGGCTTTACCTGCTCCTGAAGAACACGCTTCATTTCTTTTTCTTTTGGAGCTGTTTGTTTAGGATTCTTTTTGCACTGTATTTATCACTTATTGTAAATAAATGTATTGGAAATCTTACTTTGTGGATTGTGTGCTGGGACTCAGTATAGGTTCACTTTTCTTTGTCGCTGTTCATTTTTTGCTTTAAAGTGACTTTCCCTTTTGCCCCTAGAACATGAATTGGGAACATAACACTGGTAACAGTGGGCATTGTGTAGGCTAATTATTCTTATAGAATGTAGTCTTTTCTCTCTCTCTGTTTTGCATGCGTGGTCATAATCATTATTGTTGTTATTATTATTCTATATATATATTTTTTGCCTCTGTCACAGTGTATTCAGTGTATACTGTTCATAGGCAACACCAATAGGTGTCATGTGACACAAAATAAACATATGACCACTGTTGTACAGTATCCATTACTTGGACTATTTAAATGTAGTAATTAAAAAAAAAAAAAAGCCAAAAAGATCGTCGCGCTGCGATGGGAGTATGCCCAGCCAGATCTGCCGATCCGTCTAGCGATCAATGGGTGAGTTCCTGCCTGTCCGCACTCAACGACAATAGTAAAGGGCGCTCGGCAGCCATTTATACCACAGACTGGACCTGTCTTTCACTTCGACGGTAACTAAAAAAAAATTCAAGCTGCGATTTTTTACGATGGAGATCATCGCGCGATCGAGTGTAGATTGTGTTGAACACGATAAGAACAAAAAATTCTGCGTTTATTCCTTAAAACAGTCGGCATTTCCCACATTGCTTCTGCTCTGCAGCTGCTATTGGCGCACGTCACTGTCATTAAGCGCCTCCTATTGGCGTAGGTAATGTTTACCTCACGATGATCAAGTATGTAAGGCGAACGGAACGAAACAGTCAAATGAACAATAAATTAACATGGTGAGTAACATTTTATAAACAATATTGTCAATATTGTTTGTTTTCCCTCTATTTTGCTGACTAGAATTTCAAAATAAAGCCCTACCAGAGTCTCAATGCAACAACAGAAAGCGATTGAACCCTGAATTTTGTGAACAGTGACATAATCCTATATAATTATAAATTCAATTGTTATAAGACTTTACAATATTACTGTTTGTTGTTGTATTTTTTTCAAAACTTGAAACTTGTGTGTGTGTGTGTGTGTGTGTGTGTCAGTTGGATTTTTTAATGTTTTTGAAATAAGTCTCATGCGCTCCCCCAGCCTGCATTTATTTGATTAAAATATAGTAGCCTAGGCTATAAACTACAGTATTGTGATCTATTATTTTTATATTTTATAATATATTATAATTGTAACGATCTCATAGCTTTATTTATGCAATTGTAAATACAGTGAAAATCAGAATCAGAAAGAGCTTTATTGCCAAGTATGCTTGCGCATACGAGGAATTTGTCTTGGTGACAGTAGCTTCCAGTACACATACAATATAAAGTGACAAGACAAGTGACAAGTAACATAGGTATAATATATGAATATATGAAAATATATGAATGCCAGATCTGATGCCGCTTTCTGTGTATGCACTGGAAAGATGGATTTTCCTTTAATGATTTAATTTGACTGGTGTTGCGTCCCAGGGCGTATGCATTTGTGTTTTATAATGTGTAAGTGTCACTCATTGATTTATTGAGTGTGTGTGCTGCCAATGGACCCAACGGCCTGCTGGGAGTTGTAGTTTTGTTGTATGGTTTGTCCAATTTCCTGTGCTCCTCCCTGTCCTCATCTAGGTGATGGGACCTACCAGCTGTTCCTCATCAATGGCAAGAGGATCCAGTATTCAAGCAGAGCCGGAGAGAGAGAGACCGGGAGAGAGTTCTTCTCCCAAGAGCCTGAGACTGGGAGAGAGTTCTTCTCCCAAGAGCCCGAGACTGTTGTGTTACCAGACTTGGAGTGTTGCTCTTGTTGGTGTATGTGAAGCTTAAATGTGTTGTTACGGCTGTAGTGGCAGCTTTGATGTGTTAAGCTTAAACCGAGGTCAACTTAAATGTCTTGTGGCTGTAGTGTACAGCTTTGAATTGCTTGCCCGTTGTTGAGTGTTGGAGCAGTAGGGAGTGGGTGCCATTTTTCTTTTCTCCTGTTTGTTTTGTTTTTTTTTTGTTTGTTTTTTGTTAGTTAGGAAGTAAGGTAAGAGTTGTGTTGTTTATTGTTGTAGGTTAATTAGGTTGTCCTTCTACCGGCTAGTGATCTTTTGTTTGTTTTGGCTTTACCTGCTCCTGAAGAACACGCTTCATTTCTTTTTCTTTTGGAGCTGTTTGTTTAGGATTCTTTTTGCACTGTATTTATCACTTATTGTAAATAAATGTATTGGAAATCTTACTTTGTGGATTGTGTGCTGGGACTCAGTATAGGTTCACTTTTCTTTGTCGCTGTTCATTTTTTGCTTTAAAGTGACTTTCCCTTTTGCCCCTAGAACATGAATTGGGAACATAACACTGGTAACAGTGGGCATTGTGTAGGCTAATTATTCTTATAGAATGTAGTCTTTTCTCTCTCTCTGTTTTGCATGCGTGGTCATAATCATTATTGTTGTTATTATTATTCTATATATATATTTTTTGCCTCTGTCACAGTGTATTCAGTGTATACTGTTCATAGGCAACACCAATAGGTGTCATGTGACACAAAATAAACATATGACCACTGTTGTACAGTATCCATTACTTGGACTATTTAAATGTAGTATTAAAAAAAAAAAAAAGCCAAAAAGATCGTCGCGCTGCGATGGGAGTATGCCCAGCCAGATCTGCCGATCCGTCTAGCGATCAATGGGTGAGTTCCTGCCTGTCCGCACTCAACGACAATAGTAAAGGGCGCTCGGCAGCCATTTATACCACAGACTGGACCTGTCTTTCACTTCGACGGTAACTAAAAAAAAATTCAAGCTGCGATTTTTTACGATGGAGATCCTCGCGCGATCGAGTGTAGATTGTGTTGAACACGATAAGAACAAAAAATTCTGCGTTTATTCCTTAAAACAGTCGGCATTTCCCACATTGCTTCTGCTCTGCAGCTGCTATTGGCGCACGTCACTGTCATTAAGCGCCTCCTATTGGCGTAGGTAATGTTTACCTCACGATGATCAAGTATGTAAGGCGAACGGAACGAAACAGTCAAATGAACAATAAATTAACATGGTGAGTAACATTTTATAAACAATATTGTCAATATTGTTTGTTTTCCCTCTATTTTGCTGACTAGAATTTCAAAATAAAGCCCTACCAGAGTCTCAATGCAACAACAGAAAGCGATTGAACCCTGAATTTTGTGAACAGTGACATAATCCTATATAATTATAAATTCAATTGTTATAAGACTTTACAATATTACTGTTTGTTGTTGTATTTTTTTCAAAACTTGAAACTTGTGTGTGTGTGTGTGTGTGTGTGTGTCAGTTGGATTTTTTAATGTTTTTGAAATAAGTCTCATGCGCTCCCCCAGCCTGCATTTATTTGATTAAAATATAGTAGCCTAGGCTATAAACTACAGTATTGTGATCTATTATTTTTATATTTTATAATATATTATAATTGTAACGATCTCATAGCTTTATTTATGCAATTGTAAATACAGTGAAAATCAGAATCAGAAAGAGCTTTATTGCCAAGTATGCTTGCGCATACGAGGAATTTGTCTTGGTGACAGTAGCTTCCAGTACACATACAATATAAAGTGACAAGACAAGTGACAAGTAACATAGGTATAATATATGAATATATGAAAATATATGAATGCCAGATCTGATGCCGCTTTCTGTGTATGCACTGGAAAGATGGATTTTCCTTTAATGATTTAATTTGACTGGTGTTGCGTCCCAGGGCGTATGCATTTGTGTTTTATAATGTGTAAGTGTCACTCATTGATTTATTGAGTGTGTGTGCTGCCAATGGACCCAACGGCCTGCTGGGAGTTGTAGTTTTGTTGTATGGTTTGTCCAATTTCCTGTGCTCCTCCCTGTCCTCATCTAGGTGATGGGACCTACCAGCTGTTCCTCATCAATGGCAAGAGGATCCAGTATTCAAGCAGAGCCGGAGAGAGAGAGACCGGGAGAGAGTTCTTCTCCCAAGAGCCTGAGACTGGGAGAGAGTTCTTCTCCCAAGAGCCCGAGACTGTTGTGTTACCAGACTTGGAGTGTTGCTCTTGTTGGTGTATGTGAAGCTTAAATGTGTTGTTACGGCTGTAGTGGCAGCTTTGATGTGTTAAGCTTAAACCGAGGTCAACTTAAATGTCTTGTGGCTGTAGTGTACAGCTTTGAATTGCTTGCCCGTTGTTGAGTGTTGGAGCAGTAGGGAGTGGGTGCCATTTTTCTTTTCTCCTGTTTGTTTTTTTTTTTTTTTGTTTGTTTTTTGTTAGTTAGGAAGTAAGGTAAGAGTTGTGTTGTTTATTGTTGTAGGTTAATTAGGTTGTCCTTCTACCGGCTAGTGATCTTTTGTTTGTTTTGGCTTTACCTGCTCCTGAAGAACACGCTTCATTTCTTTTTCTTTTGGAGCTGTTTGTTTAGGATTCTTTTTGCACTGTATTTATCACTTATTGTAAATAAATGTATTGGAAATCTTACTTTGTGGATTGTGTGCTGGGACTCAGTATAGGTTCACTTTTCTTTGTCGCTGTTCATTTTTTGCTTTAAAGTGACTTTCCCTTTTGCCCCTAGAACATGAATTGGGAACATAACACTGGTAACAGTGGGCATTGTGTAGGCTAATTATTCTTATAGAATGTAGTCTTTTCTCTCTCTCTGTTTTGCATGCGTGGTCATAATCATTATTGTTGTTATTATTATTCTATATATATATTTTTTGCCTCTGTCACAGTGTATTCAGTGTATACTGTTCATAGGCAACACCAATAGGTGTCATGTGACACAAAATAAACATATGACCACTGTTGTACAGTATCCATTACTTGGACTATTTAAATGTAGTAATTAAAAAAAAAAAAAAGCCAAAGAGATCGTCGCGCTGCGATGGGTGTATGCCCAGCCAGATCTGCCGATCCGTCTAGCGATCAATGGGTGAGTTCCTGCCTGTCCGCACTCAACGACAAAAGTAAAAGGCGCTCGGCAGCTATTTATACCACAGACTGGACCTGTCTTTCACTTCGACGGTAACTAAAAAAAAATTCAAGCTGCGATTTTTTACGATGGAGATCCTCGCGCGATCGAGTGTAGATTGTGTTGAACACGATAAGAACAAAAAATTCTGCGTTTATTCCTTAAAACAGTCGGCATTTCCCACATTGCTTCTGCTCTGCAGCTGCTATTGGCGCACGTCACTGTCATTAAGCGCCTCCTATTGGCGTAGGTAATGTTTACCTCACGATGATCAAGTATGTAAGGCGAACGGAACGAAACAGTCAAATGAACAATAAATTAACATGGTGAGTAACATTTTATAAACAATATTGTCAATATTGTTTGTTTTCCCTCTATTTTGCTGACTAGAATTTCAAAATAAAGCCCTACCAGAGTCTCAATGCAACAACAGAAAGCGATTGAACCCTGAATTTTGTGAACAGTGACATAATCCTATATAATTATAAATTCAATTGTTATAAGACTTTACAATATTACTGTTTGTTGTTGTATTTTTTTCAAAACTTGAAACTTGTGTGTGTGTGTGTGTGTGTGTGTGTCAGTTGGATTTTTTAATGTTTTTGAAATAAGTCTCATGCGCTCCCCCAGCCTGCATTTATTTGATTAAAATATAGTAGCCTAGGCTATAAACTACAGTATTGTGATCTATTATTTTTATATTTTATAATATATTATAATTGTAACGATCTCATAGCTTTATTTATGCAATTGTAAATACAGTGAAAATCAGAATCAGAAAGAGCTTTATTGCCAAGTATGCTTGCGCATACGAGGAATTTGTCTTGGTGACAGTAGCTTCCAGTACACATACAATATAAAGTGACAAGACAAGTGACAAGTAACATAGGTATAATATATGAATATATGAAAATATATGAATGCCAGATCTGATGCCGCTTTCTGTGTATGCACTGGAAAGATGGATTTTCCTTTAATGATTTAATTTGACTGGTGTTGCGTCCCAGGGCGTATGCATTTGTGTTTTATAATGTGTAAGTGTCACTCATTGATTTATTGAGTGTGTGTGCTGCCAATGGACCCAACGGCCTGCTGGGAGTTGTAGTTTTGTTGTATGGTTTGTCCAATTTCCTGTGCTCCTCCCTGTCCTCATCTAGGTGATGGGACCTACCAGCTGTTCCTCATCAATGGCAAGAGGATCCAGTATTCAAGCAGAGCCGGAGAGAGAGAGACCGGGAGAGAGTTCTTCTCCCAAGAGCCTGAGACTGGGAGAGAGTTCTTCTCCCAAGAGCCCGAGACTGTTGTGTTACCAGACTTGGAGTGTTGCTCTTGTTGGTGTATGTGAAGCTTAAATGTGTTGTTACGGCTGTAGTGGCAGCTTTGATGTGTTAAGCTTAAACCGAGGTCAACTTAAATGTCTTGTGGCTGTAGTGTACAGCTTTGAATTGCTTGCCCGTTGTTGAGTGTTGGAGCAGTAGGGAGTGGGTGCCATTTTTCTTTTCTCCTGTTTGTTTTGTTTTTTTTTTGTTTGTTTTTTGTTAGTTAGGAAGTAAGGTAAGAGTTGTGTTGTTTATTGTTGTAGGTTAATTAGGTTGTCCTTCTACCGGCTAGTGATCTTTTGTTTGTTTTGGCTTTACCTGCTCCTGAAGAACACGCTTCATTTCTTTTTCTTTTGGAGCTGTTTGTTTAGGATTCTTTTTGCACTGTATTTATCACTTATTGTAAATAAATGTATTGGAAATCTTACTTTGTGGATTGTGTGCTGGGACTCAGTATAGGTTCACTTTTCTTTGTCGCTGTTCATTTTTTGCTTTAAAGTGACTTTCCCTTTTGCCCCTAGAACATGAATTGGGAACATAACACTGGTAACAGTGGGCATTGTGTAGGCTAATTATTCTTATAGAATGTAGTCTTTTCTCTCTCTCTGTTTTGCATGCGTGGTCATAATCATTATTGTTGTTATTATTATTCTATATATATATTTTTTGCCTCTGTCACAGTGTATTCAGTGTATACTGTTCATAGGCAACACCAATAGGTGTCATGTGACACAAAATAAACATATGACCACTGTTGTACAGTATCCATTACTTGGACTATTTAAATGTAGTAATTAAAAAAAAAAAAAAGCCAAAAAGATCGTCGCGCTGCGATGGGAGTATGCCCAGCCAGATCTGCCGATCCGTCTAGCGATCAATGGGTGAGTTCCTGCCTGTCCGCACTCAACGACAATAGTAAAGGGCGCTCGGCAGCCATTTATACCACAGACTGGACCTGTCTTTCACTTCGACGGTAACTAAAAAAAAATTCAAGCTGCGATTTTTTACGATGGAGATCATCGCGCGATCGAGTGTAGATTGTGTTGAACACGATAAGAACAAAAAATTCTGCGTTTATTCCTTAAAACAGTCGGCATTTCCCACATTGCTTCTGCTCTGCAGCTGCTATTGGCGCACGTCACTGTCATTAAGCGCCTCCTATTGGCGTAGGTAATGTTTACCTCACGATGATCAAGTATGTAAGGCGAACGGAACGAAACAGTCAAATGAACAATAAATTAACATGGTGAGTAACATTTTATAAACAATATTGTCAATATTGTTTGTTTTCCCTCTATTTTGCTGACTAGAATTTCAAAATAAAGCCCTACCAGAGTCTCAATGCAACAACAGAAAGCGATTGAACCCTGAATTTTGTGAACAGTGACATAATCCTATATAATTATAAATTCAATTGTTATAAGACTTTACAATATTACTGTTTGTTGTTGTATTTTTTTCAAAACTTGAAACTTGTGTGTGTGTGTGTGTGTGTGTGTGTCAGTTGGATTTTTTAATGTTTTTGAAATAAGTCTCATGCGCTCCCCCAGCCTGCATTTATTTGATTAAAATATAGTAGCCTAGGCTATAAACTACAGTATTGTGATCTATTATTTTTATATTTTATAATATATTATAATTGTAACGATCTCATAGCTTTATTTATGCAATTGTAAATACAGTGAAAATCAGAATCAGAAAGAGCTTTATTGCCAAGTATGCTTGCGCATACGAGGAATTTGTCTTGGTGACAGTAGCTTCCAGTACACATACAATATAAAGTGACAAGACAAGTGACAAGTAACATAGGTATAATATATGAATATATGAAAATATATGAATGCCAGATCTGATGCCGCTTTCTGTGTATGCACTGGAAAGATGGATTTTCCTTTAATGATTTAATTTGACTGGTGTTGCGTCCCAGGGCGTATGCATTTGTGTTTTATAATGTGTAAGTGTCACTCATTGATTTATTGAGTGTGTGTGCTGCCAATGGACCCAACGGCCTGCTGGGAGTTGTAGTTTTGTTGTATGGTTTGTCCAATTTCCTGTGCTCCTCCCTGTCCTCATCTAGGTGATGGGACCTACCAGCTGTTCCTCATCAATGGCAAGAGGATCCAGTATTCAAGCAGAGCCGGAGAGAGAGAGACCGGGAGAGAGTTCTTCTCCCAAGAGCCTGAGACTGGGAGAGAGTTCTTCTCCCAAGAGCCCGAGACTGTTGTGTTACCAGACTTGGAGTGTTGCTCTTGTTGGTGTATGTGAAGCTTAAATGTGTTGTTACGGCTGTAGTGGCAGCTTTGATGTGTTAAGCTTAAACCGAGGTCAACTTAAATGTCTTGTGGCTGTAGTGTACAGCTTTGAATTGCTTGCCCGTTGTTGAGTGTTGGAGCAGTAGGGAGTGGGTGCCATTTTTCTTTTCTCCTGTTTGTTTTGTTTTTTTTTTGTTTGTTTTTTGTTAGTTAGGAAGTAAGGTAAGAGTTGTGTTGTTTATTGTTGTAGGTTAATTAGGTTGTCCTTCTACCGGCTAGTGATCTTTTGTTTGTTTTGGCTTTACCTGCTCCTGAAGAACACGCTTCATTTCTTTTTCTTTTGGAGCTGTTTGTTTAGGATTCTTTTTGCACTGTATTTATCACTTATTGTAAATAAATGTATTGGAAATCTTACTTTGTGGATTGTGTGCTGGGACTCAGTATAGGTTCACTTTTCTTTGTCGCTGTTCATTTTTTGCTTTAAAGTGACTTTCCCTTTTGCCCCTAGAACATGAATTGGGAACATAACACTGGTAACAGTGGGCATTGTGTAGGCTAATTATTCTTATAGAATGTAGTCTTTTCTCTCTCTCTGTTTTGCATGCGTGGTCATAATCATTATTGTTGTTATTATTATTCTATATATATATTTTTTGCCTCTGTCACAGTGTATTCAGTGTATACTGTTCATAGGCAACACCAATAGGTGTCATGTGACACAAAATAAACATATGACCACTGTTGTACAGTATCCATTACTTGGACTATTTAAATGTAGTAATTAAAAAAAAAAAAAAGCCAAAAAGATCGTCGCGCTGCGATGGGAGTATGCCCAGCCAGATCTGCCGATCCGTCTAGCGATCAATGGGTGAGTTCCTGCCTGTCCGCACTCAACGACAATAGTAAAGGGCGCTCGGCAGCCATTTATACCACAGACTGGACCTGTCTTTCACTTCGACGGTAACTAAAAAAAAATTCAAGCTGCGATTTTTTACGATGGAGATCATCGCGCGATCGAGTGTAGATTGTGTTGAACACGATAAGAACAAAAAATTCTGCGTTTATTCCTTAAAACAGTCGGCATTTCCCACATTGCTTCTGCTCTGCAGCTGCTATTGGCGCACGTCACTGTCATTAAGCGCCTCCTATTGGCGTAGGTAATGTTTACCTCACGATGATCAAGTATGTAAGGCGAACGGAACGAAACAGTCAAATGAACAATAAATTAACATGGTGAGTAACATTTTATAAACAATATTGTCAATATTGTTTGTTTTCCCTCTATTTTGCTGACTAGAATTTCAAAATAAAGCCCTACCAGAGTCTCAATGCAACAACAGAAAGCGATTGAACCCTGAATTTTGTGAACAGTGACATAATCCTATATAATTATAAATTCAATTGTTATAAGACTTTACAATATTACTGTTTGTTGTTGTATTTTTTTCAAAACTTGAAACTTGTGTGTGTGTGTGTGTGTGTGTGTGTCAGTTGGATTTTTTAATGTTTTTGAAATAAGTCTCATGCGCTCCCCCAGCCTGCATTTATTTGATTAAAATATAGTAGCCTAGGCTATAAACTACAGTATTGTGATCTATTATTTTTATATTTTATAATATATTATAATTGTAACGATCTCATAGCTTTATTTATGCAATTGTAAATACAGTGAAAATCAGAATCAGAAAGAGCTTTATTGCCAAGTATGCTTGCGCATACGAGGAATTTGTCTTGGTGACAGTAGCTTCCAGTACACATACAATATAAAGTGACAAGACAAGTGACAAGTAACATAGGTATAATATATGAATATATGAAAATATATGAATGCCAGATCTGATGCCGCTTTCTGTGTATGCACTGGAAAGATGGATTTTCCTTTAATGATTTAATTTGACTGGTGTTGCGTCCCAGGGCGTATGCATTTGTGTTTTATAATGTGTAAGTGTCACTCATTGATTTATTGAGTGTGTGTGCTGCCAATGGACCCAACGGCCTGCTGGGAGTTGTAGTTTTGTTGTATGGTTTGTCCAATTTCCTGTGCTCCTCCCTGTCCTCATCTAGGTGATGGGACCTACCAGCTGTTCCTCATCAATGGCAAGAGGATCCAGTATTCAAGCAGAGCCGGAGAGAGAGAGACCGGGAGAGAGTTCTTCTCCCAAGAGCCTGAGACTGGGAGAGAGTTCTTCTCCCAAGAGCCCGAGACTGTTGTGTTACCAGACTTGGAGTGTTGCTCTTGTTGGTGTATGTGAAGCTTAAATGTGTTGTTACGGCTGTAGTGGCAGCTTTGATGTGTTAAGCTTAAACCGAGGTCAACTTAAATGTCTTGTGGCTGTAGTGTACAGCTTTGAATTGCTTGCCCGTTGTTGAGTGTTGGAGCAGTAGGGAGTGGGTGCCATTTTTCTTTTCTCCTGTTTGTTTTGTTTTTTTTTTGTTTGTTTTTTGTTAGTTAGGAAGTAAGGTAAGAGTTGTGTTGTTTATTGTTGTAGGTTAATTAGGTTGTCCTTCTACCGGCTAGTGATCTTTTGTTTGTTTTGGCTTTACCTGCTCCTGAAGAACACGCTTCATTTCTTTTTCTTTTGGAGCTGTTTGTTTAGGATTCTTTTTGCACTGTATTTATCACTTATTGTAAATAAATGTATTGGAAATCTTACTTTGTGGATTGTGTGCTGGGACTCAGTATAGGTTCACTTTTCTTTGTCGCTGTTCATTTTTTGCTTTAAAGTGACTTTCCCTTTTGCCCCTAGAACATGAATTGGGAACATAACACTGGTAACAGTGGGCATTGTGTAGGCTAATTATTCTTATAGAATGTAGTCTTTTCTCTCTCTCTGTTTTGCATGCGTGGTCATAATCATTATTGTTGTTATTATTATTCTATATATATATTTTTTGCCTCTGTCACAGTGTATTCAGTGTATACTGTTCATAGGCAACACCAATAGGTGTCATGTGACACAAAATAAACATATGACCACTGTTGTACAGTATCCATTACTTGGACTATTTAAATGTAGTAATTAAAAAAAAAAAAAAGCCAAAAAGATCGTCGCGCTGCGATGGGAGTATGCCCAGCCAGATCTGCCGATCCGTCTAGCGATCAATGGGTGAGTTCCTGCCTGTCCGCACTCAACGACAATAGTAAAGGGCGCTCGGCAGCCATTTATACCACAGACTGGACCTGTCTTTCACTTCGACGGTAACTAAAAAAAAATTCAAGCTGCGATTTTTTACGATGGAGATCATCGCGCGATCGAGTGTAGATTGTGTTGAACACGATAAGAACAAAAAATTCTGCGTTTATTCCTTAAAACAGTCGGCATTTCCCACATTGCTTCTGCTCTGCAGCTGCTATTGGCGCACGTCACTGTCATTAAGCGCCTCCTATTGGCGTAGGTAATGTTTACCTCACGATGATCAAGTATGTAAGGCGAACGGAACGAAACAGTCAAATGAACAATAAATTAACATGGTGAGTAACATTTTATAAACAATATTGTCAATATTGTTTGTTTTCCCTCTATTTTGCTGACTAGAATTTCAAAATAAAGCCCTACCAGAGTCTCAATGCAACAACAGAAAGCGATTGAACCCTGAATTTTGTGAACAGTGACATAATCCTATATAATTATAAATTCAATTGTTATAAGACTTTACAATATTACTGTTTGTTGTTGTATTTTTTTCAAAACTTGAAACTTGTGTGTGTGTGTGTGTGTGTGTCAGTTGGATTTTTTAATGTTTTTGAAATAAGTCTCATGCGCTCCCCCAGCCTGCATTTATTTGATTAAAATATAGTAGCCTAGGCTATAAACTACAGTATTGTGATCTATTATTTTTATATTTTATAATATATTATAATTGTAACGATCTCATAGCTTTATTTATGCAATTGTAAATACAGTGAAAATCAGAATCAGAAAGAGCTTTATTGCCAAGTATGCTTGCGCATACGAGGAATTTGTCTTGGTGACAGTAGCTTCCAGTACACATACAATATAAAGTGACAAGACAAGTGACAAGTAACATAGGTATAATATATGAATATATGAAAATATATGAATGCCAGATCTGATGCCGCTTTCTGTGTATGCACTGGAAAGATGGATTTTCCTTTAATGATTTAATTTGACTGGTGTTGCGTCCCAGGGCGTATGCATTTGTGTTTTATAATGTGTAAGTGTCACTCATTGATTTATTGAGTGTGTGTGCTGCCAATGGACCCAACGGCCTGCTGGGAGTTGTAGTTTTGTTGTATGGTTTGTCCAATTTCCTGTGCTCCTCCCTGTCCTCATCTAGGTGATGGGACCTACCAGCTGTTCCTCATCAATGGCAAGAGGATCCAGTATTCAAGCAGAGCCGGAGAGAGAGAGACCGGGAGAGAGTTCTTCTCCCAAGAGCCTGAGACTGGGAGAGAGTTCTTCTCCCAAGAGCCCGAGACTGTTGTGTTACCAGACTTGGAGTGTTGCTCTTGTTGGTGTATGTGAAGCTTAAATGTGTTGTTACGGCTGTAGTGGCAGCTTTGATGTGTTAAGCTTAAACCGAGGTCAACTTAAATGTCTTGTGGCTGTAGTGTACAGCTTTGAATTGCTTGCCCGTTGTTGAGTGTTGGAGCAGTAGGGAGTGGGTGCCATTTTTCTTTTCTCCTGTTTTTTTTTTTTTTTTTTTGTTTGTTTTTTGTTAGTTAGGAAGTAAGGTAAGAGTTGTGTTGTTTATTGTTGTAGGTTAATTAGGTTGTCCTTCTACCGGCTAGTGATCTTTTGTTTGTTTTGGCTTTACCTGCTCCTGAAGAACACGCTTCATTTCTTTTTCTTTTGGAGCTGTTTGTTTAGGATTCTTTTTGCACTGTATTTATCACTTATTGTAAATAAATGTATTGGAAATCTTACTTTGTGGATTGTGTGCTGGGACTCAGTATAGGTTCACTTTTCTTTGTCGCTGTTCATTTTTTGCTTTAAAGTGACTTTCCCTTTTGCCCCTAGAACATGAATTGGGAACATAACACTGGTAACAGTGGGCATTGTGTAGGCTAATTATTCTTATAGAATGTAGTCTTTTCTCTCTCTCTGTTTTGCATGCGTGGTCATAATCATTATTGTTGTTATTATTATTCTATATATATATTTTTTGCCTCTGTCACAGTGTATTCAGTGTATACTGTTCATAGGCAACACCAATAGGTGTCATGTGACACAAAATAAACATATGACCACTGTTGTACAGTATCCATTACTTGGACTATTTAAATGTAGTAATTAAAAAAAAAAAAAAGCCAAAAAGATCGTCGCGCTGCGATGGGAGTATGCCCAGCCAGATCTGCCGATCCGTCTAGCGATCAATGGGTGAGTTCCTGCCTGTCCGCACTCAACGACAATAGTAAAGGGCGCTCGGCAGCCATTTATACCACAGACTGGACCTGTCTTTCACTTCGACGGTAACTAAAAAAAAATTCAAGCTGCGATTTTTTACGATGGAGATCATCGCGCGATCGAGTGTAGATTGTGTTGAACACGATAAGAACAAAAAATTCTGCGTTTATTCCTTAAAACAGTCGGCATTTCCCACATTGCTTCTGCTCTGCAGCTGCTATTGGCGCACGTCACTGTCATTAAGCGCCTCCTATTGGCGTAGGTAATGTTTACCTCACGATGATCAAGTATGTAAGGCGAACGGAACGAAACAGTCAAATGAACAATAAATTAACATGGTGAGTAACATTTTATAAACAATATTGTCAATATTGTTTGTTTTCCCTCTATTTTGCTGACTAGAATTTCAAAATAAAGCCCTACCAGAGTCTCAATGCAACAACAGAAAGCGATTGAACCCTGAATTTTGTGAACAGTGACATAATCCTATATAATTATAAATTCAATTGTTATAAGACTTTACAATATTACTGTTTGTTGTTGTATTTTTTTCAAAACTTGAAACTTGTGTGTGTGTGTGTGTGTGTGTCAGTTGGATTTTTTAATGTTTTTGAAATAAGTCTCATGCGCTCCCCCAGCCTGCATTTATTTGATTAAAATATAGTAGCCTAGGCTATAAACTACAGTATTGTGATCTATTATTTTTATATTTTATAATATATTATAATTGTAACGATCTCATAGCTTTATTTATGCAATTGTAAATACAGTGAAAATCAGAATCAGAAAGAGCTTTATTGCCAAGTATGCTTGCGCATACGAGGAATTTGTCTTGGTGACAGTAGCTTCCAGTACACATACAATATAAAGTGACAAGACAAGTGACAAGTAACATAGGTATAATATATGAATATATGAAAATATATGAATGCCAGATCTGATGCCGCTTTCTGTGTATGCACTGGAAAGATGGATTTTCCTTTAATGATTTAATTTGACTGGTGTTGCGTCCCAGGGCGTATGCATTTGTGTTTTATAATGTGTAAGTGTCACTCATTGATTTATTGAGTGTGTGTGCTGCCAATGGACCCAACGGCCTGCTGGGAGTTGTAGTTTTGTTGTATGGTTTGTCCAATTTCCTGTGCTCCTCCCTGTCCTCATCTAGGTGATGGGACCTACCAGCTGTTCCTCATCAATGGCAAGAGGATCCAGTATTCAAGCAGAGCCGGAGAGAGAGAGACCGGGAGAGAGTTCTTCTCCCAAGAGCCTGAGACTGGGAGAGAGTTCTTCTCCCAAGAGCCCGAGACTGTTGTGTTACCAGACTTGGAGTGTTGCTCTTGTTGGTGTATGTGAAGCTTAAATGTGTTGTTACGGCTGTAGTGGCAGCTTTGATGTGTTAAGCTTAAACCGAGGTCAACTTAAATGTCTTGTGGCTGTAGTGTACAGCTTTGAATTGCTTGCCCGTTGTTGAGTGTTGGAGCAGTAGGGAGTGGGTGCCATTTTTCTTTTCTCCTGTTTGTTTTGTTTTTTTTTTGTTTGTTTTTTGTTAGTTAGGAAGTAAGGTAAGAGTTGTGTTGTTTATTGTTGTAGGTTAATTAGGTTGTCCTTCTACCGGCTAGTGATCTTTTGTTTGTTTTGGCTTTACCTGCTCCTGAAGAACACGCTTCATTTCTTTTTCTTTTGGAGCTGTTTGTTTAGGATTCTTTTTGCACTGTATTTATCACTTATTGTAAATAAATGTATTGGAAATCTTACTTTGTGGATTGTGTGCTGGGACTCAGTATAGGTTCACTTTTCTTTGTCGCTGTTCATTTTTTGCTTTAAAGTGACTTTCCCTTTTGCCCCTAGAACATGAATTGGGAACATAACACTGGTAACAGTGGGCATTGTGTAGGCTAATTATTCTTATAGAATGTAGTCTTTTCTCTCTCTCTGTTTTGCATGCGTGGTCATAATCATTATTGTTGTTATTATTATTCTATATATATATTTTTTGCCTCTGTCACAGTGTATTCAGTGTATACTGTTCATAGGCAACACCAATAGGTGTCATGTGACACAAAATAAACATATGACCACTGTTGTACAGTATCCATTACTTGGACTATTTAAATGTAGTATTAAAAAAAAAAAAAAGCCAAAAAGATCGTCGCGCTGCGATGGGAGTATGCCCAGCCAGATCTGCCGATCCGTCTAGCGATCAATGGGTGAGTTCCTGCCTGTCCGCACTCAACGACAATAGTAAAGGGCGCTCGGCAGCCATTTATACCACAGACTGGACCTGTCTTTCACTTCGACGGTAACTAAAAAAAAATTCAAGCTGCGATTTTTTACGATGGAGATCCTCGCGCGATCGAGTGTAGATTGTGTTGAACACGATAAGAACAAAAAATTCTGCGTTTATTCCTTAAAACAGTCGGCATTTCCCACATTGCTTCTGCTCTGCAGCTGCTATTGGCGCACGTCACTGTCATTAAGCGCCTCCTATTGGCGTAGGTAATGTTTACCTCACGATGATCAAGTATGTAAGGCGAACGGAACGAAACAGTCAAATGAACAATAAATTAACATGGTGAGTAACATTTTATAAACAATATTGTCAATATTGTTTGTTTTCCCTCTATTTTGCTGACTAGAATTTCAAAATAAAGCCCTACCAGAGTCTCAATGCAACAACAGAAAGCGATTGAACCCTGAATTTTGTGAACAGTGACATAATCCTATATAATTATAAATTCAATTGTTATAAGACTTTACAATATTACTGTTTGTTGTTGTATTTTTTTCAAAACTTGAAACTTGTGTGTGTGTGTGTGTGTGTGTGTCAGTTGGATTTTTTAATGTTTTTGAAATAAGTCTCATGCGCTCCCCCAGCCTGCATTTATTTGATTAAAATATAGTAGCCTAGGCTATAAACTACAGTATTGTGATCTATTATTTTTATATTTTATAATATATTATAATTGTAACGATCTCATAGCTTTATTTATGCAATTGTAAATACAGTGAAAATCAGAATCAGAAAGAGCTTTATTGCCAAGTATGCTTGCGCATACGAGGAATTTGTCTTGGTGACAGTAGCTTCCAGTACACATACAATATAAAGTGACAAGACAAGTGACAAGTAACATAGGTATAATATATGAATATATGAAAATATATGAATGCCAGATCTGATGCCGCTTTCTGTGTATGCACTGGAAAGATGGATTTTCCTTTAATGATTTAATTTGACTGGTGTTGCGTCCCAGGGCGTATGCATTTGTGTTTTATAATGTGTAAGTGTCACTCATTGATTTATTGAGTGTGTGTGCTGCCAATGGACCCAACGGCCTGCTGGGAGTTGTAGTTTTGTTGTATGGTTTGTCCAATTTCCTGTGCTCCTCCCTGTCCTCATCTAGGTGATGGGACCTACCAGCTGTTCCTCATCAATGGCAAGAGGATCCAGTATTCAAGCAGAGCCGGAGAGAGAGAGACCGGGAGAGAGTTCTTCTCCCAAGAGCCTGAGACTGGGAGAGAGTTCTTCTCCCAAGAGCCCGAGACTGTTGTGTTACCAGACTTGGAGTGTTGCTCTTGTTGGTGTATGTGAAGCTTAAATGTGTTGTTACGGCTGTAGTGGCAGCTTTGATGTGTTAAGCTTAAACCGAGGTCAACTTAAATGTCTTGTGGCTGTAGTGTACAGCTTTGAATTGCTTGCCCGTTGTTGAGTGTTGGAGCAGTAGGGAGTGGGTGCCATTTTTCTTTTCTCCTGTTTGTTTTGTTTTTTTTTTGTTTGTTTTTTGTTAGTTAGGAAGTAAGGTAAGAGTTGTGTTGTTTATTGTTGTAGGTTAATTAGGTTGTCCTTCTACCGGCTAGTGATCTTTTGTTTGTTTTGGCTTTACCTGCTCCTGAAGAACACGCTTCATTTCTTTTTCTTTTGGAGCTGTTTGTTTAGGATTCTTTTTGCACTGTATTTATCACTTATTGTAAATAAATGTATTGGAAATCTTACTTTGTGGATTGTGTGCTGGGACTCAGTATAGGTTCACTTTTCTTTGTCGCTGTTCATTTTTTGCTTTAAAGTGACTTTCCCTTTTGCCCCTAGAACATGAATTGGGAACATAACACTGGTAACAGTGGGCATTGTGTAGGCTAATTATTCTTATAGAATGTAGTCTTTTCTCTCTCTCTGTTTTGCATGCGTGGTCATAATCATTATTGTTGTTATTATTATTCTATATATATATTTTTTGCCTCTGTCACAGTGTATTCAGTGTATACTGTTCATAGGCAACACCAATAGGTGTCATGTGACACAAAATAAACATATGACCACTGTTGTACAGTATCCATTACTTGGACTATTTAAATGTAGTATTAAAAAAAAAAAAAAGCCAAAAAGATCGTCGCGCTGCGATGGGAGTATGCCCAGCCAGATCTGCCGATCCGTCTAGCGATCAATGGGTGAGTTCCTGCCTGTCCGCACTCAACGACAATAGTAAAGGGCGCTCGGCAGCCATTTATACCACAGACTGGACCTGTCTTTCACTTCGACGGTAACTAAAAAAAAATTCAAGCTGCGATTTTTTACGATGGAGATCCTCGCGCGATCGAGTGTAGATTGTGTTGAACACGATAAGAACAAAAAATTCTGCGTTTATTCCTTAAAACAGTCGGCATTTCCCACATTGCTTCTGCTCTGCAGCTGCTATTGGCGCACGTCACTGTCATTAAGCGCCTCCTATTGGCGTAGGTAATGTTTACCTCACGATGATCAAGTATGTAAGGCGAACGGAACGAAACAGTCAAATGAACAATAAATTAACATGGTGAGTAACATTTTATAAACAATATTGTCAATATTGTTTGTTTTCCCTCTATTTTGCTGACTAGAATTTCAAAATAAAGCCCTACCAGAGTCTCAATGCAACAACAGAAAGCGATTGAACCCTGAATTTTGTGAACAGTGACATAATCCTATATAATTATAAATTCAATTGTTATAAGACTTTACAATATTACTGTTTGTTGTTGTATTTTTTTCAAAACTTGAAACTTGTGTGTGTGTGTGTGTGTGTGTGTCAGTTGGATTTTTTAATGTTTTTGAAATAAGTCTCATGCGCTCCCCCAGCCTGCATTTATTTGATTAAAATATAGTAGCCTAGGCTATAAACTACAGTATTGTGATCTATTATTTTTATATTTTATAATATATTATAATTGTAACGATCTCATAGCTTTATTTATGCAATTGTAAATACAGTGAAAATCAGAATCAGAAAGAGCTTTATTGCCAAGTATGCTTGCGCATACGAGGAATTTGTCTTGGTGACAGTAGCTTCCAGTACACATACAATATAAAGTGACAAGACAAGTGACAAGTAACATAGGTATAATATATGAATATATGAAAATATATGAATGCCAGATCTGATGCCGCTTTCTGTGTATGCACTGGAAAGATGGATTTTCCTTTAATGATTTAATTTGACTGGTGTTGCGTCCCAGGGCGTATGCATTTGTGTTTTATAATGTGTAAGTGTCACTCATTGATTTATTGAGTGTGTGTGCTGCCAATGGACCCAACGGCCTGCTGGGAGTTGTAGTTTTGTTGTATGGTTTGTCCAATTTCCTGTGCTCCTCCCTGTCCTCATCTAGGTGATGGGACCTACCAGCTGTTCCTCATCAATGGCAAGAGGATCCAGTATTCAAGCAGAGCCGGAGAGAGAGAGACCGGGAGAGAGTTCTTCTCCCAAGAGCCTGAGACTGGGAGAGAGTTCTTCTCCCAAGAGCCCGAGACTGTTGTGTTACCAGACTTGGAGTGTTGCTCTTGTTGGTGTATGTGAAGCTTAAATGTGTTGTTACGGCTGTAGTGGCAGCTTTGATGTGTTAAGCTTAAACCGAGGTCAACTTAAATGTCTTGTGGCTGTAGTGTACAGCTTTGAATTGCTTGCCCGTTGTTGAGTGTTGGAGCAGTAGGGAGTGGGTGCCATTTTTCTTTTCTCCTGTTTGTTTTGTTTTTTTTTTGTTTGTTTTTTGTTAGTTAGGAAGTAAGGTAAGAGTTGTGTTGTTTATTGTTGTAGGTTAATTAGGTTGTCCTTCTACCGGCTAGTGATCTTTTGTTTGTTTTGGCTTTACCTGCTCCTGAAGAACACGCTTCATTTCTTTTTCTTTTGGAGCTGTTTGTTTAGGATTCTTTTTGCACTGTATTTATCACTTATTGTAAATAAATGTATTGGAAATCTTACTTTGTGGATTGTGTGCTGGGACTCAGTATAGGTTCACTTTTCTTTGTCGCTGTTCATTTTTTGCTTTAAAGTGACTTTCCCTTTTGCCCCTAGAACATGAATTGGGAACATAACACTGGTAACAGTGGGCATTGTGTAGGCTAATTATTCTTATAGAATGTAGTCTTTTCTCTCTCTCTGTTTTGCATGCGTGGTCATAATCATTATTGTTGTTATTATTATTCTATATATATATTTTTTGCCTCTGTCACAGTGTATTCAGTGTATACTGTTCATAGGCAACACCAATAGGTGTCATGTGACACAAAATAAACATATGACCACTGTTGTACAGTATCCATTACTTGGACTATTTAAATGTAGTATTAAAAAAAAAAAAAAGCCAAAAAGATCGTCGCGCTGCGATGGGAGTATGCCCAGCCAGATCTGCCGATCCGTCTAGCGATCAATGGGTGAGTTCCTGCCTGTCCGCACTCAACGACAATAGTAAAGGGCGCTCGGCAGCGATTTATACCACAGACTGGACCTGTCTTTCACTTCGACGGTAACTAAAAAAAAATTCAAGCTGCGATTTTTTACGATGGAGATCCTCGCGCGATCGAGTGTAGATTGTGTTGAACACGATAAGAACAAAAAATTCTGCGTTTATTCCTTAAAACAGTCGGCATTTCCCACATTGCTTCTGCTCTGCAGCTGCTATTGGCGCACGTCACTGTCATTAAGCGCCTCCTATTGGCGTAGGTAATGTTTACCTCACGATGATCAAGTATGTAAGGCGAACGGAACGAAACAGTCAAATGAACAATAAATTAACATGGTGAGTAACATTTTATAAACAATATTGTCAATATTGTTTGTTTTCCCTCTATTTTGCTGACTAGAATTTCAAAATAAAGCCCTACCAGAGTCTCAATGCAACAACAGAAAGCGATTGAACCCTGAATTTTGTGAACAGTGACATAATCCTATATAATTATAAATTCAATTGTTATAAGACTTTACAATATTACTGTTTGTTGTTGTATTTTTTTCAAAACTTGAAACTTGTGTGTGTGTGTGTGTGTGTGTGTGTGTGTGTGTGTCAGTTGGATTTTTTAATGTTTTTGAAATAAGTCTCATGCGCTCCCCCAGCCTGCATTTATTTGATTAAAATATAGTAGCCTAGGCTATAAACTACAGTATTGTGATCTATTATTTTTATATTTTATAATATATTATAATTGTAACGATCTCATAGCTTTATTTATGCAATTGTAAATACAGTGAAAATCAGAATCAGAAAGAGCTTTATTGCCAAGTATGCTTGCGCATACGAGGAATTTGTCTTGGTGACAGTAGCTTCCAGTACACATACAATATAAAGTGACAAGACAAGTGACAAGTAACATAGGTATAATATATGAATATATGAAAATATATGAATGCCAGATCTGATGCCGCTTTCTGTGTATGCACTGGAAAGATGGATTTTCCTTTAATGATTTAATTTGACTGGTGTTGCGTCCCAGGGCGTATGCATTTGTGTTTTATAATGTGTAAGTGTCACTCATTGATTTATTGAGTGTGTGTGCTGCCAATGGACCCAACGGCCTGCTGGGAGTTGTAGTTTTGTTGTATGGTTTGTCCAATTTCCTGTGCTCCTCCCTGTCCTCATCTAGGTGATGGGACCTACCAGCTGTTCCTCATCAATGGCAAGAGGATCCAGTATTCAAGCAGAGCCGGAGAGAGAGAGACCGGGAGAGAGTTCTTCTCCCAAGAGCCTGAGACTGGGAGAGAGTTCTTCTCCCAAGAGCCCGAGACTGTTGTGTTACCAGACTTGGAGTGTTGCTCTTGTTGGTGTATGTGAAGCTTAAATGTGTTGTTACGGCTGTAGTGGCAGCTTTGATGTGTTAAGCTTAAACCGAGGTCAACTTAAATGTCTTGTGGCTGTAGTGTACAGCTTTGAATTGCTTGCCCGTTGTTGAGTGTTGGAGCAGTAGGGAGTGGGTGCCATTTTTCTTTTCTCCTGTTTGTTTTGTTTTTTTTTTGTTTGTTTTTTGTTAGTTAGGAAGTAAGGTAAGAGTTGTGTTGTTTATTGTTGTAGGTTAATTAGGTTGTCCTTCTACCGGCTAGTGATCTTTTGTTTGTTTTGGCTTTACCTGCTCCTGAAGAACACGCTTCATTTCTTTTTCTTTTGGAGCTGTTTGTTTAGGATTCTTTTTGCACTGTATTTATCACTTATTGTAAATAAATGTATTGGAAATCTTACTTTGTGTATTGTGTGCTGGGACTCAGTATAGGTTCACTTTTCTTTGTCGCTGTTCATTTTTTGCTTTAAAGTGACTTTCCCTTTTGCCCCTAGAACATGAATTGGGAACATAACACTGGTAACAGTGGGCATTGTGTAGGCTAATTATTCTTATAGAATGTAGTCTTTTCTCTCTCTCTGTTTTGCATGCGTGGTCATAATCATTATTGTTGTTATTATTATTCTATATATATATTTTTTGCCTCTGTCACAGTGTATTCAGTGTATACTGTTCATAGGCAACACCAATAGGTGTCATGTGACACAAAATAAACATATGACCACTGTTGTACAGTATCCATTACTTGGACTATTTAAATGTAGTAATTAAAAAAAAAAAAAAGCCAAAGAGATCGTCGCGCTGCGATGGGTGTATGCCCAGCCAGATCTGCCGATCCGTCTAGCGATCAATGGGTGAGTTCCTGCCTGTCCGCACTCAACGACAAAAGTAAAAGGCGCTCGGCAGCTATTTATACCACAGACTGGACCTGTCTTTCACTTCGACGGTAACTAAAAAAAAATTCAAGCTGCGATTTTTTACGATGGAGATCCTCGCGCGATCGAGTGTAGATTGTGTTGAACACGATAAGAACAAAAAATTCTGCGTTTATTCCTTAAAACAGTCGGCATTTCCCACATTGCTTCTGCTCTGCAGCTGCTATTGGCGCACGTCACTGTCATTAAGCGCCTCCTATTGGCGTAGGTAATGTTTACCTCACGATGATCAAGTATGTAAGGCGAACGGAACGAAACAGTCAAATGAACAATAAATTAACATGGTGAGTAACATTTTATAAACAATATTGTCAATATTGTTTGTTTTCCCTCTATTTTGCTGACTAGAATTTCAAAATAAAGCCCTACCAGAGTCTCAATGCAACAACAGAAAGCGATTGAACCCTGAATTTTGTGAACAGTGACATAATCCTATATAATTATAAATTCAATTGTTATAAGACTTTACAATATTACTGTTTGTTGTTGTATTTTTTTCAAAACTTGAAACTTGTGTGTGTGTGTGTGTGTGTGTGTGTCAGTTGGATTTTTTAATGTTTTTGAAATAAGTCTCATGCGCTCCCCCAGCCTGCATTTATTTGATTAAAATATAGTAGCCTAGGCTATAAACTACAGTATTGTGATCTATTATTTTTATATTTTATAATATATTATAATTGTAACGATCTCATAGCTTTATTTATGCAATTGTAAATACAGTGAAAATCAGAATCAGAAAGAGCTTTATTGCCAAGTATGCTTGCGCATACGAGGAATTTGTCTTGGTGACAGTAGCTTCCAGTACACATACAATATAAAGTGACAAGACAAGTGACAAGTAACATAGGTATAATATATGAATATATGAAAATATATGAATGCCAGATCTGATGCCGCTTTCTGTGTATGCACTGGAAAGATGGATTTTCCTTTAATGATTTAATTTGACTGGTGTTGCGTCCCAGGGCGTATGCATTTGTGTTTTATAATGTGTAAGTGTCACTCATTGATTTATTGAGTGTGTGTGCTGCCAATGGACCCAACGGCCTGCTGGGAGTTGTAGTTTTGTTGTATGGTTTGTCCAATTTCCTGTGCTCCTCCCTGTCCTCATCTAGGTGATGGGACCTACCAGCTGTTCCTCATCAATGGCAAGAGGATCCAGTATTCAAGCAGAGCCGGAGAGAGAGAGACCGGGAGAGAGTTCTTCTCCCAAGAGCCTGAGACTGGGAGAGAGTTCTTCTCCCAAGAGCCCGAGACTGTTGTGTTACCAGACTTGGAGTGTTGCTCTTGTTGGTGTATGTGAAGCTTAAATGTGTTGTTACGGCTGTAGTGGCAGCTTTGATGTGTTAAGCTTAAACCGAGGTCAACTTAAATGTCTTGTGGCTGTAGTGTACAGCTTTGAATTGCTTGCCCGTTGTTGAGTGTTGGAGCAGTAGGGAGTGGGTGCCATTTTTCTTTTCTCCTGTTTGTTTTGTTTTTTTTTTGTTTGTTTTTTGTTAGTTAGGAAGTAAGGTAAGAGTTGTGTTGTTTATTGTTGTAGGTTAATTAGGTTGTCCTTCTACCGGCTAGTGATCTTTTGTTTGTTTTGGCTTTACCTGCTCCTGAAGAACACGCTTCATTTCTTTTTCTTTTGGAGCTGTTTGTTTAGGATTCTTTTTGCACTGTATTTATCACTTATTGTAAATAAATGTATTGGAAATCTTACTTTGTGGATTGTGTGCTGGGACTCAGTATAGGTTCACTTTTCTTTGTCGCTGTTCATTTTTTGCTTTAAAGTGACTTTCCCTTTTGCCCCTAGAACATGAATTGGGAACATAACACTGGTAACAGTGGGCATTGTGTAGGCTAATTATTCTTATAGAATGTAGTCTTTTCTCTCTCTCTGTTTTGCATGCGTGGTCATAATCATTATTGTTGTTATTATTATTCTATATATATATTTTTTGCCTCTGTCACAGTGTATTCAGTGTATACTGTTCATAGGCAACACCAATAGGTGTCATGTGACACAAAATAAACATATGACCACTGTTGTACAGTATCCATTACTTGGACTATTTAAATGTAGTATTAAAAAAAAAAAAAAGCCAAAAAGATCGTCGCGCTGCGATGGGAGTATGCCCAGCCAGATCTGCCGATCCGTCTAGCGATCAATGGGTGAGTTCCTGCCTGTCCGCACTCAACGACAATAGTAAAGGGCGCTCGGCAGCAATTTATACCACAGACTGGACCTGTCTTTCACTTCGACGGTAACTAAAAAAAAATTCAAGCTGCGATTTTTTACGATGGAGATCCTCGCGCGATCGAGTGTAGATTGTGTTGAACACGATAAGAACAAAAAATTCTGCGTTTATTCCTTAAAACAGTCGGCATTTCCCACATTGCTTCTGCTCTGCAGCTGCTATTGGCGCACGTCACTGTCATTAAGCGCCTCCTATTGGCGTAGGTAATGTTTACCTCACGATGATCAAGTATGTAAGGCGAACGGAACGAAACAGTCAAATGAACAATAAATTAACATGGTGAGTAACATTTTATAAACAATATTGTCAATATTGTTTGTTTTCCCTCTATTTTGCTGACTAGAATTTCAAAATAAAGCCCTACCAGAGTCTCAATGCAACAACAGAAAGCGATTGAACCCTGAATTTTGTGAACAGTGACATAATCCTATATAATTATAAATTCAATTGTTATAAGACTTTACAATATTACTGTTTGTTGTTGTATTTTTTTCAAAACTTGAAACTTGTGTGTGTGTGTGTGTGTGTGTGTCAGTTGGATTTTTTAATGTTTTTGAAATAAGTCTCATGCGCTCCCCCAGCCTGCATTTATTTGATTAAAATATAGTAGCCTAGGCTATAAACTACAGTATTGTGATCTATTATTTTTATATTTTATAATATATTATAATTGTAACGATCTCATAGCTTTATTTATGCAATTGTAAATACAGTGAAAATCAGAATCAGAAAGAGCTTTATTGCCAAGTATGCTTGCGCATACGAGGAATTTGTCTTGGTGACAGTAGCTTCCAGTACACATACAATATAAAGTGACAAGACAAGTGACAAGTAACATAGGTATAATATATGAATATATGAAAATATATGAATGCCAGATCTGATGCCGCTTTCTGTGTATGCACTGGAAAGATGGATTTTCCTTTAATGATTTAATTTGACTGGTGTTGCGTCCCAGGGCGTATGCATTTGTGTTTTATAATGTGTAAGTGTCACTCATTGATTTATTGAGTGTGTGTGCTGCCAATGGACCCAACGGCCTGCTGGGAGTTGTAGTTTTGTTGTATGGTTTGTCCAATTTCCTGTGCTCCTCCCTGTCCTCATCTAGGTGATGGGACCTACCAGCTGTTCCTCATCAATGGCAAGAGGATCCAGTATTCAAGCAGAGCCGGAGAGAGAGAGACCGGGAGAGAGTTCTTCTCCCAAGAGCCTGAGACTGGGAGAGAGTTCTTCTCCCAAGAGCCCGAGACTGTTGTGTTACCAGACTTGGAGTGTTGCTCTTGTTGGTGTATGTGAAGCTTAAATGTGTTGTTACGGCTGTAGTGGCAGCTTTGATGTGTTAAGCTTAAACCGAGGTCAACTTAAATGTCTTGTGGCTGTAGTGTACAGCTTTGAATTGCTTGCCCGTTGTTGAGTGTTGGAGCAGTAGGGAGTGGGTGCCATTTTTCTTTTCTCCTGTTTGTTTTGTTTTTTTTTTGTTTGTTTTTTGTTAGTTAGGAAGTAAGGTAAGAGTTGTGTTGTTTATTGTTGTAGGTTAATTAGGTTGTCCTTCTACCGGCTAGTGATCTTTTGTTTGTTTTGGCTTTACCTGCTCCTGAAGAACACGCTTCATTTCTTTTTCTTTTGGAGCTGTTTGTTTAGGATTCTTTTTGCACTGTATTTATCACTTATTGTAAATAAATGTATTGGAAATCTTACTTTGTGGATTGTGTGCTGGGACTCAGTATAGGTTCACTTTTCTTTGTCGCTGTTCATTTTTTGCTTTAAAGTGACTTTCCCTTTTGCCCCTAGAACATGAATTGGGAACATAACACTGGTAACAGTGGGCATTGTGTAGGCTAATTATTCTTATAGAATGTAGTCTTTTCTCTCTCTCTGTTTTGCATGCGTGGTCATAATCATTATTGTTGTTATTATTATTCTATATATATATTTTTTGCCTCTGTCACAGTGTATTCAGTGTATACTGTTCATAGGCAACACCAATAGGTGTCATGTGACACAAAATAAACATATGACCACTGTTGTACAGTATCCATTACTTGGACTATTTAAATGTAGTAATTAAAAAAAAAAAAAAGCCAAAAAG
Source organism: Leuciscus leuciscus (assembly GCF_965113295.1). Lineage (NCBI taxonomy): Eukaryota > Metazoa > Chordata > Actinopteri > Cypriniformes > Leuciscidae > Leuciscus > Leuciscus leuciscus. The sequence goes on along the minus strand of NC_138725.1, from coordinate 34,701,608 downwards.
ATCGTCGCGCTGCGATGGGAGTATGCCCAGCCAGATCTGCCGATCCGTCTAGCGATCAATGGGTGAGTTCCTGCCTGTCCGCACTCAACGACAATAGTAAAGGGCGCTCGGCAGCCATTTATACCACAGACTGGACCTGTCTTTCACTTCGACGGTAACTAAAAAAAAATTCAAGCTGCGATTTTTTACGATGGAGATCATCGCGCGATCGAGTGTAGATTGTGTTGAACACGATAAGAACAAAAAATTCTGCGTTTATTCCTTAAAACAGTCGGCATTTCCCACATTGCTTCTGCTCTGCAGCTGCTATTGGCGCACGTCACTGTCATTAAGCGCCTCCTATTGGCGTAGGTAATGTTTACCTCACGATGATCAAGTATGTAAGGCGAACGGAACGAAACAGTCAAATGAACAATAAATTAACATGGTGAGTAACATTTTATAAACAATATTGTCAATATTGTTTGTTTTCCCTCTATTTTGCTGACTAGAATTTCAAAATAAAGCCCTACCAGAGTCTCAATGCAACAACAGAAAGCGATTGAACCCTGAATTTTGTGAACAGTGACATAATCCTATATAATTATAAATTCAATTGTTATAAGACTTTACAATATTACTGTTTGTTGTTGTATTTTTTTCAAAACTTGAAACTTGTGTGTGTGTGTGTGTGTGTGTCAGTTGGATTTTTTAATGTTTTTGAAATAAGTCTCATGCGCTCCCCCAGCCTGCATTTATTTGATTAAAATATAGTAGCCTAGGCTATAAACTACAGTATTGTGATCTATTATTTTTATATTTTATAATATATTATAATTGTAACGATCTCATAGCTTTATTTATGCAATTGTAAATACAGTGAAAATCAGAATCAGAAAGAGCTTTATTGCCAAGTATGCTTGCGCATACGAGGAATTTGTCTTGGTGACAGTAGCTTCCAGTACACATACAATATAAAGTGACAAGACAAGTGACAAGTAACATAGGTATAATATATGAATATATGAAAATATATGAATGCCAGATCTGATGCCGCTTTCTGTGTATGCACTGGAAAGATGGATTTTCCTTTAATGATTTAATTTGACTGGTGTTGCGTCCCAGGGCGTATGCATTTGTGTTTTATAATGTGTAAGTGTCACTCATTGATTTATTGAGTGTGTGTGCTGCCAATGGACCCAACGGCCTGCTGGGAGTTGTAGTTTTGTTGTATGGTTTGTCCAATTTCCTGTGCTCCTCCCTGTCCTCATCTAGGTGATGGGACCTACCAGCTGTTCCTCATCAATGGCAAGAGGATCCAGTATTCAAGCAGAGCCGGAGAGAGAGAGACCGGGAGAGAGTTCTTCTCCCAAGAGCCTGAGACTGGGAGAGAGTTCTTCTCCCAAGAGCCCGAGACTGTTGTGTTACCAGACTTGGAGTGTTGCTCTTGTTGGTGTATGTGAAGCTTAAATGTGTTGTTACGGCTGTAGTGGCAGCTTTGATGTGTTAAGCTTAAACCGAGGTCAACTTAAATGTCTTGTGGCTGTAGTGTACAGCTTTGAATTGCTTGCCCGTTGTTGAGTGTTGGAGCAGTAGGGAGTGGGTGCCATTTTTCTTTTCTCCTGTTTGTTTTGTTTTTTTTTTGTTTGTTTTTTGTTAGTTAGGAAGTAAGGTAAGAGTTGTGTTGTTTATTGTTGTAGGTTAATTAGGTTGTCCTTCTACCGGCTAGTGATCTTTTGTTTGTTTTGGCTTTACCTGCTCCTGAAGAACACGCTTCATTTCTTTTTCTTTTGGAGCTGTTTGTTTAGGATTCTTTTTGCACTGTATTTATCACTTATTGTAAATAAATGTATTGGAAATCTTACTTTGTGGATTGTGTGCTGGGACTCAGTATAGGTTCACTTTTCTTTGTCGCTGTTCATTTTTTGCTTTAAAGTGACTTTCCCTTTTGCCCCTAGAACATGAATTGGGAACATAACACTGGTAACAGTGGGCATTGTGTAGGCTAATTATTCTTATAGAATGTAGTCTTTTCTCTCTCTCTGTTTTGCATGCGTGGTCATAATCATTATTGTTGTTATTATTATTCTATATATATATTTTTTGCCTCTGTCACAGTGTATTCAGTGTATACTGTTCATAGGCAACACCAATAGGTGTCATGTGACACAAAATAAACATATGACCACTGTTGTACAGTATCCATTACTTGGACTATTTAAATGTAGTAATTAAAAAAAAAAAAAAGCCAAAAAGATCGTCGCGCTGCGATGGGAGTATGCCCAGCCAGATCTGCCGATCCGTCTAGCGATCAATGGGTGAGTTCCTGCCTGTCCGCACTCAACGACAATAGTAAAGGGCGCTCGGCAGCCATTTATACCACAGACTGGACCTGTCTTTCACTTCGACGGTAACTAAAAAAAAATTCAAGCTGCGATTTTTTACGATGGAGATCATCGCGCGATCGAGTGTAGATTGTGTTGAACACGATAAGAACAAAAAATTCTGCGTTTATTCCTTAAAACAGTCGGCATTTCCCACATTGCTTCTGCTCTGCAGCTGCTATTGGCGCACGTCACTGTCATTAAGCGCCTCCTATTGGCGTAGGTAATGTTTACCTCACGATGATCAAGTATGTAAGGCGAACGGAACGAAACAGTCAAATGAACAATAAATTAACATGGTGAGTAACATTTTATAAACAATATTGTCAATATTGTTTGTTTTCCCTCTATTTTGCTGACTAGAATTTCAAAATAAAGCCCTACCAGAGTCTCAATGCAACAACAGAAAGCGATTGAACCCTGAATTTTGTGAACAGTGACATAATCCTATATAATTATAAATTCAATTGTTATAAGACTTTACAATATTACTGTTTGTTGTTGTATTTTTTTCAAAACTTGAAACTTGTGTGTGTGTGTGTGTGTGTGTCAGTTGGATTTTTTAATGTTTTTGAAATAAGTCTCATGCGCTCCCCCAGCCTGCATTTATTTGATTAAAATATAGTAGCCTAGGCTATAAACTACAGTATTGTGATCTATTATTTTTATATTTTATAATATATTATAATTGTAACGATCTCATAGCTTTATTTATGCAATTGTAAATACAGTGAAAATCAGAATCAGAAAGAGCTTTATTGCCAAGTATGCTTGCGCATACGAGGAATTTGTCTTGGTGACAGTAGCTTCCAGTACACATACAATATAAAGTGACAAGACAAGTGACAAGTAACATAGGTATAATATATGAATATATGAAAATATATGAATGCCAGATCTGATGCCGCTTTCTGTGTATGCACTGGAAAGATGGATTTTCCTTTAATGATTTAATTTGACTGGTGTTGCGTCCCAGGGCGTATGCATTTGTGTTTTATAATGTGTAAGTGTCACTCATTGATTTATTGAGTGTGTGTGCTGCCAATGGACCCAACGGCCTGCTGGGAGTTGTAGTTTTGTTGTATGGTTTGTCCAATTTCCTGTGCTCCTCCCTGTCCTCATCTAGGTGATGGGACCTACCAGCTGTTCCTCATCAATGGCAAGAGGATCCAGTATTCAAGCAGAGCCGGAGAGAGAGAGACCGGGAGAGAGTTCTTCTCCCAAGAGCCTGAGACTGGGAGAGAGTTCTTCTCCCAAGAGCCCGAGACTGTTGTGTTACCAGACTTGGAGTGTTGCTCTTGTTGGTGTATGTGAAGCTTAAATGTGTTGTTACGGCTGTAGTGGCAGCTTTGATGTGTTAAGCTTAAACCGAGGTCAACTTAAATGTCTTGTGGCTGTAGTGTACAGCTTTGAATTGCTTGCCCGTTGTTGAGTGTTGGAGCAGTAGGGAGTGGGTGCCATTTTTCTTTTCTCCTGTTTGTTTTGTTTTTTTTTTGTTTGTTTTTTGTTAGTTAGGAAGTAAGGTAAGAGTTGTGTTGTTTATTGTTGTAGGTTAATTAGGTTGTCCTTCTACCGGCTAGTGATCTTTTGTTTGTTTTGGCTTTACCTGCTCCTGAAGAACACGCTTCATTTCTTTTTCTTTTGGAGCTGTTTGTTTAGGATTCTTTTTGCACTGTATTTATCACTTATTGTAAATAAATGTATTGGAAATCTTACTTTGTGGATTGTGTGCTGGGACTCAGTATAGGTTCACTTTTCTTTGTCGCTGTTCATTTTTTGCTTTAAAGTGACTTTCCCTTTTGCCCCTAGAACATGAATTGGGAACATAACACTGGTAACAGTGGGCATTGTGTAGGCTAATTATTCTTATAGAATGTAGTCTTTTCTCTCTCTCTGTTTTGCATGCGTGGTCATAATCATTATTGTTGTTATTATTATTCTATATATATATTTTTTGCCTCTGTCACAGTGTATTCAGTGTATACTGTTCATAGGCAACACCAATAGGTGTCATGTGACACAAAATAAACATATGACCACTGTTGTACAGTATCCATTACTTGGACTATTTAAATGTAGTAATTAAAAAAAAAAAAAAGCCAAAGAGATCGTCGCGCTGCGATGGGTGTATGCCCAGCCAGATCTGCCGATCCGTCTAGCGATCAATGGGTGAGTTCCTGCCTGTCCGCACTCAACGACAAAAGTAAAAGGCGCTCGGCAGCCATTTATACCACAGACTGGACCTGTCTTTCACTTCGACGGTAACTAAAAAAAAATTCAAGCTGCGATTTTTTACGATGGAGATCCTCGCGCGATCGAGTGTAGATTGTGTTGAACACGATAAGAACAAAAAATTCTGCGTTTATTCCTTAAAACAGTCGGCATTTCCCACATTGCTTCTGCTCTGCAGCTGCTATTGGCGCACGTCACTGTCATTAAGCGCCTCCTATTGGCGTAGGTAATGTTTACCTCACGATGATCAAGTATGTAAGGCGAACGGAACGAAACAGTCAAATGAACAATAAATTAACATGGTGAGTAACATTTTATAAACAATATTGTCAATATTGTTTGTTTTCCCTCTATTTTGCTGACTAGAATTTCAAAATAAAGCCCTACCAGAGTCTCAATGCAACAACAGAAAGCGATTGAACCCTGAATTTTGTGAACAGTGACATAATCCTATATAATTATAAATTCAATTGTTATAAGACTTTACAATATTACTGTTTGTTGTTGTATTTTTTTCAAAACTTGAAACTTGTGTGTGTGTGTGTGTGTGTGTGTGTCAGTTGGATTTTTTAATGTTTTTGAAATAAGTCTCATGCGCTCCCCCAGCCTGCATTTATTTGATTAAAATATAGTAGCCTAGGCTATAAACTACAGTATTGTGATCTATTATTTTTATATTTTATAATATATTATAATTGTAACGATCTCATAGCTTTATTTATGCAATTGTAAATACAGTGAAAATCAGAATCAGAAAGAGCTTTATTGCCAAGTATGCTTGCGCATACGAGGAATTTGTCTTGGTGACAGTAGCTTCCAGTACACATACAATATAAAGTGACAAGACAAGTGACAAGTAACATAGGTATAATATATGAATATATGAAAATATATGAATGCCAGATCTGATGCCGCTTTCTGTGTATGCACTGGAAAGATGGATTTTCCTTTAATGATTTAATTTGACTGGTGTTGCGTCCCAGGGCGTATGCATTTGTGTTTTATAATGTGTAAGTGTCACTCATTGATTTATTGAGTGTGTGTGCTGCCAATGGACCCAACGGCCTGCTGGGAGTTGTAGTTTTGTTGTATGGTTTGTCCAATTTCCTGTGCTCCTCCCTGTCCTCATCTAGGTGATGGGACCTACCAGCTGTTCCTCATCAATGGCAAGAGGATCCAGTATTCAAGCAGAGCCGGAGAGAGAGAGACCGGGAGAGAGTTCTTCTCCCAAGAGCCTGAGACTGGGAGAGAGTTCTTCTCCCAAGAGCCCGAGACTGTTGTGTTACCAGACTTGGAGTGTTGCTCTTGTTGGTGTATGTGAAGCTTAAATGTGTTGTTACGGCTGTAGTGGCAGCTTTGATGTGTTAAGCTTAAACCGAGGTCAACTTAAATGTCTTGTGGCTGTAGTGTACAGCTTTGAATTGCTTGCCCGTTGTTGAGTGTTGGAGCAGTAGGGAGTGGGTGCCATTTTTCTTTTCTCCTGTTTGTTTTGTTTTTTTTTTGTTTGTTTTTTGTTAGTTAGGAAGTAAGGTAAGAGTTGTGTTGTTTATTGTTGTAGGTTAATTAGGTTGTCCTTCTACCGGCTAGTGATCTTTTGTTTGTTTTGGCTTTACCTGCTCCTGAAGAACACGCTTCATTTCTTTTTCTTTTGGAGCTGTTTGTTTAGGATTCTTTTTGCACTGTATTTATCACTTATTGTAAATAAATGTATTGGAAATCTTACTTTGTGGATTGTGTGCTGGGACTCAGTATAGGTTCACTTTTCTTTGTCGCTGTTCATTTTTTGCTTTAAAGTGACTTTCCCTTTTGCCCCTAGAACATGAATTGGGAACATAACACTGGTAACAGTGGGCATTGTGTAGGCTAATTATTCTTATAGAATGTAGTCTTTTCTCTCTCTCTGTTTTGCATGCGTGGTCATAATCATTATTGTTGTTATTATTATTCTATATATATATTTTTTGCCTCTGTCACAGTGTATTCAGTGTATACTGTTCATAGGCAACACCAATAGGTGTCATGTGACACAAAATAAACATATGACCACTGTTGTACAGTATCCATTACTTGGACTATTTAAATGTAGTATTAAAAAAAAAAAAAAGCCAAAAAGATCGTCGCGCTGCGATGGGAGTATGCCCAGCCAGATCTGCCGATCCGTCTAGCGATCAATGGGTGAGTTCCTGCCTGTCCGCACTCAACGACAATAGTAAAGGGCGCTCGGCAGCCATTTATACCACAGACTGGACCTGTCTTTCACTTCGACGGTAACTAAAAAAAAATTCAAGCTGCGATTTTTTACGATGGAGATCCTCGCGCGATCGAGTGTAGATTGTGTTGAACACGATAAGAACAAAAAATTCTGCGTTTATTCCTTAAAACAGTCGGCATTTCCCACATTGCTTCTGCTCTGCAGCTGCTATTGGCGCACGTCACTGTCATTAAGCGCCTCCTATTGGCGTAGGTAATGTTTACCTCACGATGATCAAGTATGTAAGGCGAACGGAACGAAACAGTCAAATGAACAATAAATTAACATGGTGAGTAACATTTTATAAACAATATTGTCAATATTGTTTGTTTTCCCTCTATTTTGCTGACTAGAATTTCAAAATAAAGCCCTACCAGAGTCTCAATGCAACAACAGAAAGCGATTGAACCCTGAATTTTGTGAACAGTGACATAATCCTATATAATTATAAATTCAATTGTTATAAGACTTTACAATATTACTGTTTGTTGTTGTATTTTTTTCAAAACTTGAAACTTGTGTGTGTGTGTGTGTGTGTGTGTGTCAGTTGGATTTTTTAATGTTTTTGAAATAAGTCTCATGCGCTCCCCCAGCCTGCATTTATTTGATTAAAATATAGTAGCCTAGGCTATAAACTACAGTATTGTGATCTATTATTTTTATATTTTATAATATATTATAATTGTAACGATCTCATAGCTTTATTTATGCAATTGTAAATACAGTGAAAATCAGAATCAGAAAGAGCTTTATTGCCAAGTATGCTTGCGCATACGAGGAATTTGTCTTGGTGACAGTAGCTTCCAGTACACATACAATATAAAGTGACAAGACAAGTGACAAGTAACATAGGTATAATATATGAATATATGAAAATATATGAATGCCAGATCTGATGCCGCTTTCTGTGTATGCACTGGAAAGATGGATTTTCCTTTAATGATTTAATTTGACTGGTGTTGCGTCCCAGGGCGTATGCATTTGTGTTTTATAATGTGTAAGTGTCACTCATTGATTTATTGAGTGTGTGTGCTGCCAATGGACCCAACGGCCTGCTGGGAGTTGTAGTTTTGTTGTATGGTTTGTCCAATTTCCTGTGCTCCTCCCTGTCCTCATCTAGGTGATGGGACCTACCAGCTGTTCCTCATCAATGGCAAGAGGATCCAGTATTCAAGCAGAGCCGGAGAGAGAGAGACCGGGAGAGAGTTCTTCTCCCAAGAGCCTGAGACTGGGAGAGAGTTCTTCTCCCAAGAGCCCGAGACTGTTGTGTTACCAGACTTGGAGTGTTGCTCTTGTTGGTGTATGTGAAGCTTAAATGTGTTGTTACGGCTGTAGTGGCAGCTTTGATGTGTTAAGCTTAAACCGAGGTCAACTTAAATGTCTTGTGGCTGTAGTGTACAGCTTTGAATTGCTTGCCCGTTGTTGAGTGTTGGAGCAGTAGGGAGTGGGTGCCATTTTTCTTTTCTCCTGTTTGTTTTGTTTTTTTTTTGTTTGTTTTTTGTTAGTTAGGAAGTAAGGTAAGAGTTGTGTTGTTTATTGTTGTAGGTTAATTAGGTTGTCCTTCTACCGGCTAGTGATCTTTTGTTTGTTTTGGCTTTACCTGCTCCTGAAGAACACGCTTCATTTCTTTTTCTTTTGGAGCTGTTTGTTTAGGATTCTTTTTGCACTGTATTTATCACTTATTGTAAATAAATGTATTGGAAATCTTACTTTGTGGATTGTGTGCTGGGACTCAGTATAGGTTCACTTTTCTTTGTCGCTGTTCATTTTTTGCTTTAAAGTGACTTTCCCTTTTGCCCCTAGAACATGAATTGGGAACATAACACTGGTAACAGTGGGCATTGTGTAGGCTAATTATTCTTATAGAATGTAGTCTTTTCTCTCTCTCTGTTTTGCATGCGTGGTCATAATCATTATTGTTGTTATTATTATTCTATATATATATTTTTTGCCTCTGTCACAGTGTATTCAGTGTATACTGTTCATAGGCAACACCAATAGGTGTCATGTGACACAAAATAAACATATGACCACTGTTGTACAGTATCCATTACTTGGACTATTTAAATGTAGTATTAAAAAAAAAAAAAAGCCAAAAAGATCGTCGCGCTGCGATGGGAGTATGCCCAGCCAGATCTGCCGATCCGTCTAGCGATCAATGGGTGAGTTCCTGCCTGTCCGCACTCAACGACAATAGTAAAGGGCGCTCGGCAGCGATTTATACCACAGACTGGACCTGTCTTTCACTTCGACGGTAACTAAAAAAAAATTCAAGCTGCGATTTTTTACGATGGAGATCCTCGCGCGATCGAGTGTAGATTGTGTTGAACACGATAAGAACAAAAAATTCTGCGTTTATTCCTTAAAACAGTCGGCATTTCCCACATTGCTTCTGCTCTGCAGCTGCTATTGGCGCACGTCACTGTCATTAAGCGCCTCCTATTGGCGTAGGTAATGTTTACCTCACGATGATCAAGTATGTAAGGCGAACGGAACGAAACAGTCAAATGAACAATAAATTAACATGGTGAGTAACATTTTATAAACAATATTGTCAATATTGTTTGTTTTCCCTCTATTTTGCTGACTAGAATTTCAAAATAAAGCCCTACCAGAGTCTCAATGCAACAACAGAAAGCGATTGAACCCTGAATTTTGTGAACAGTGACATAATCCTATATAATTATAAATTCAATTGTTATAAGACTTTACAATATTACTGTTTGTTGTTGTATTTTTTTCAAAACTTGAAACTTGTGTGTGTGTGTGTGTGTGTGTGTGTCAGTTGGATTTTTTAATGTTTTTGAAATAAGTCTCATGCGCTCCCCCAGCCTGCATTTATTTGATTAAAATATAGTAGCCTAGGCTATAAACTACAGTATTGTGATCTATTATTTTTATATTTTATAATATATTATAATTGTAACGATCTCATAGCTTTATTTATGCAATTGTAAATACAGTGAAAATCAGAATCAGAAAGAGCTTTATTGCCAAGTATGCTTGCGCATACGAGGAATTTGTCTTGGTGACAGTAGCTTCCAGTACACATACAATATAAAGTGACAAGACAAGTGACAAGTAACATAGGTATAATATATGAATATATGAAAATATATGAATGCCAGATCTGATGCCGCTTTCTGTGTATGCACTGGAAAGATGGATTTTCCTTTAATGATTTAATTTGACTGGTGTTGCGTCCCAGGGCGTATGCATTTGTGTTTTATAATGTGTAAGTGTCACTCATTGATTTATTGAGTGTGTGTGCTGCCAATGGACCCAACGGCCTGCTGGGAGTTGTAGTTTTGTTGTATGGTTTGTCCAATTTCCTGTGCTCCTCCCTGTCCTCATCTAGGTGATGGGACCTACCAGCTGTTCCTCATCAATGGCAAGAGGATCCAGTATTCAAGCAGAGCCGGAGAGAGAGAGACCGGGAGAGAGTTCTTCTCCCAAGAGCCTGAGACTGGGAGAGAGTTCTTCTCCCAAGAGCCCGAGACTGTTGTGTTACCAGACTTGGAGTGTTGCTCTTGTTGGTGTATGTGAAGCTTAAATGTGTTGTTACGGCTGTAGTGGCAGCTTTGATGTGTTAAGCTTAAACCGAGGTCAACTTAAATGTCTTGTGGCTGTAGTGTACAGCTTTGAATTGCTTGCCCGTTGTTGAGTGTTGGAGCAGTAGGGAGTGGGTGCCATTTTTCTTTTCTCCTGTTTGTTTTGTTTTTTTTTTGTTTGTTTTTTGTTAGTTAGGAAGTAAGGTAAGAGTTGTGTTGTTTATTGTTGTAGGTTAATTAGGTTGTCCTTCTACCGGCTAGTGATCTTTTGTTTGTTTTGGCTTTACCTGCTCCTGAAGAACACGCTTCATTTCTTTTTCTTTTGGAGCTGTTTGTTTAGGATTCTTTTTGCACTGTATTTATCACTTATTGTAAATAAATGTATTGGAAATCTTACTTTGTGGATTGTGTGCTGGGACTCAGTATAGGTTCACTTTTCTTTGTCGCTGTTCATTTTTTGCTTTAAAGTGACTTTCCCTTTTGCCCCTAGAACATGAATTGGGAACATAACACTGGTAACAGTGGGCATTGTGTAGGCTAATTATTCTTATAGAATGTAGTCTTTTCTCTCTCTCTGTTTTGCATGCGTGGTCATAATCATTATTGTTGTTATTATTATTCTATATATATATTTTTTGCCTCTGTCACAGTGTATTCAGTGTATACTGTTCATAGGCAACACCAATAGGTGTCATGTGACACAAAATAAACATATGACCACTGTTGTACAGTATCCATTACTTGGACTATTTAAATGTAGTAATTAAAAAAAAAAAAAAGCCAAAAAGATCGTCGCGCTGCGATGGGAGTATGCCCAGCCAGATCTGCCGATCCGTCTAGCGATCAATGGGTGAGTTCCTGCCTGTCCGCACTCAACGACAATAGTAAAGGGCGCTCGGCAGCCATTTATACCACAGACTGGACCTGTCTTTCACTTCGACGGTAACTAAAAAAAAATTCAAGCTGCGATTTTTTACGATGGAGATCATCGCGCGATCGAGTGTAGATTGTGTTGAACACGATAAGAACAAAAAATTCTGCGTTTATTCCTTAAAACAGTCGGCATTTCCCACATTGCTTCTGCTCTGCAGCTGCTATTGGCGCACGTCACTGTCATTAAGCGCCTCCTATTGGCGTAGGTAATGTTTACCTCACGATGATCAAGTATGTAAGGCGAACGGAACGAAACAGTCAAATGAACAATAAATTAACATGGTGAGTAACATTTTATAAACAATATTGTCAATATTGTTTGTTTTCCCTCTATTTTGCTGACTAGAATTTCAAAATAAAGCCCTACCAGAGTCTCAATGCAACAACAGAAAGCGATTGAACCCTGAATTTTGTGAACAGTGACATAATCCTATATAATTATAAATTCAATTGTTATAAGACTTTACAATATTACTGTTTGTTGTTGTATTTTTTTCAAAACTTGAAACTTGTGTGTGTGTGTGTGTGTGTGTCAGTTGGATTTTTTAATGTTTTTGAAATAAGTCTCATGCGCTCCCCCAGCCTGCATTTATTTGATTAAAATATAGTAGCCTAGGCTATAAACTACAGTATTGTGATCTATTATTTTTATATTTTATAATATATTATAATTGTAACGATCTCATAGCTTTATTTATGCAATTGTAAATACAGTGAAAATCAGAATCAGAAAGAGCTTTATTGCCAAGTATGCTTGCGCATACGAGGAATTTGTCTTGGTGACAGTAGCTTCCAGTACACATACAATATAAAGTGACAAGACAAGTGACAAGTAACATAGGTATAATATATGAATATATGAAAATATATGAATGCCAGATCTGATGCCGCTTTCTGTGTATGCACTGGAAAGATGGATTTTCCTTTAATGATTTAATTTGACTGGTGTTGCGTCCCAGGGCGTATGCATTTGTGTTTTATAATGTGTAAGTGTCACTCATTGATTTATTGAGTGTGTGTGCTGCCAATGGACCCAACGGCCTGCTGGGAGTTGTAGTTTTGTTGTATGGTTTGTCCAATTTCCTGTGCTCCTCCCTGTCCTCATCTAGGTGATGGGACCTACCAGCTGTTCCTCATCAATGGCAAGAGGATCCAGTATTCAAGCAGAGCCGGAGAGAGAGAGACCGGGAGAGAGTTCTTCTCCCAAGAGCCTGAGACTGGGAGAGAGTTCTTCTCCCAAGAGCCCGAGACTGTTGTGTTACCAGACTTGGAGTGTTGCTCTTGTTGGTGTATGTGAAGCTTAAATGTGTTGTTACGGCTGTAGTGGCAGCTTTGATGTGTTAAGCTTAAACCGAGGTCAACTTAAATGTCTTGTGGCTGTAGTGTACAGCTTTGAATTGCTTGCCCGTTGTTGAGTGTTGGAGCAGTAGGGAGTGGGTGCCATTTTTCTTTTCTCCTGTTTGTTTTGTTTTTTTTTTGTTTGTTTTTTGTTAGTTAGGAAGTAAGGTAAGAGTTGTGTTGTTTATTGTTGTAGGTTAATTAGGTTGTCCTTCTACCGGCTAGTGATCTTTTGTTTGTTTTGGCTTTACCTGCTCCTGAAGAACACGCTTCATTTCTTTTTCTTTTGGAGCTGTTTGTTTAGGATTCTTTTTGCACTGTATTTATCACTTATTGTAAATAAATGTATTGGAAATCTTACTTTGTGGATTGTGTGCTGGGACTCAGTATAGGTTCACTTTTCTTTGTCGCTGTTCATTTTTTGCTTTAAAGTGACTTTCCCTTTTGCCCCTAGAACATGAATTGGGAACATAACACTGGTAACAGTGGGCATTGTGTAGGCTAATTATTCTTATAGAATGTAGTCTTTTCTCTCTCTCTGTTTTGCATGCGTGGTCATAATCATTATTGTTGTTATTATTATTCTATATATATATTTTTTGCCTCTGTCACAGTGTATTCAGTGTATACTGTTCATAGGCAACACCAATAGGTGTCATGTGACACAAAATAAACATATGACCACTGTTGTACAGTATCCATTACTTGGACTATTTAAATGTAGTATTAAAAAAAAAAAAAAGCCAAAAAGATCGTCGCGCTGCGATGGGAGTATGCCCAGCCAGATCTGCCGATCCGTCTAGCGATCAATGGGTGAGTTCCTGCCTGTCCGCACTCAACGACAATAGTAAAGGGCGCTCGGCAGCGATTTATACCACAGACTGGACCTGTCTTTCACTTCGACGGTAACTAAAAAAAAATTCAAGCTGCGATTTTTTACGATGGAGATCCTCGCGCGATCGAGTGTAGATTGTGTTGAACACGATAAGAACAAAAAATTCTGCGTTTATTCCTTAAAACAGTCGGCATTTCCCACATTGCTTCTGCTCTGCAGCTGCTATTGGCGCACGTCACTGTCATTAAGCGCCTCCTATTGGCGTAGGTAATGTTTACCTCACGATGATCAAGTATGTAAGGCGAACGGAACGAAACAGTCAAATGAACAATAAATTAACATGGTGAGTAACATTTTATAAACAATATTGTCAATATTGTTTGTTTTCCCTCTATTTTGCTGACTAGAATTTCAAAATAAAGCCCTACCAGAGTCTCAATGCAACAACAGAAAGCGATTGAACCCTGAATTTTGTGAACAGTGACATAATCCTATATAATTATAAATTCAATTGTTATAAGACTTTACAATATTACTGTTTGTTGTTGTATTTTTTTCAAAACTTGAAACTGTGTGTGTGTGTGTGTGTGTGTGTGTCAGTTGGATTTTTTAATGTTTTTGAAATAAGTCTCATGCGCTCCCCCAGCCTGCATTTATTTGATTAAAATATAGTAGCCTAGGCTATAAACTACAGTATTGTGATCTATTATTTTTATATTTTATAATATATTATAATTGTAACGATCTCATAGCTTTATTTATGCAATTGTAAATACAGTGAAAATCAGAATCAGAAAGAGCTTTATTGCCAAGTATGCTTGCGCATACGAGGAATTTGTCTTGGTGACAGTAGCTTCCAGTACACATACAATATAAAGTGACAAGACAAGTGACAAGTAACATAGGTATAATATATGAATATATGAAAATATATGAATGCCAGATCTGATGCCGCTTTCTGTGTATGCACTGGAAAGATGGATTTTCCTTTAATGATTTAATTTGACTGGTGTTGCGTCCCAGGGCGTATGCATTTGTGTTTTATAATGTGTAAGTGTCACTCATTGATTTATTGAGTGTGTGTGCTGCCAATGGACCCAACGGCCTGCTGGGAGTTGTAGTTTTGTTGTATGGTTTGTCCAATTTCCTGTGCTCCTCCCTGTCCTCATCTAGGTGATGGGACCTACCAGCTGTTCCTCATCAATGGCAAGAGGATCCAGTATTCAAGCAGAGCCGGAGAGAGAGAGACCGGGAGAGAGTTCTTCTCCCAAGAGCCTGAGACTGGGAGAGAGTTCTTCTCCCAAGAGCCCGAGACTGTTGTGTTACCAGACTTGGAGTGTTGCTCTTGTTGGTGTATGTGAAGCTTAAATGTGTTGTTACGGCTGTAGTGGCAGCTTTGATGTGTTAAGCTTAAACCGAGGTCAACTTAAATGTCTTGTGGCTGTAGTGTACAGCTTTGAATTGCTTGCCCGTTGTTGAGTGTTGGAGCAGTAGGGAGTGGGTGCCATTTTTCTTTTCTCCTGTTTGTTTTGTTTTTTTTTTGTTTGTTTTTTGTTAGTTAGGAAGTAAGGTAAGAGTTGTGTTGTTTATTGTTGTAGGTTAATTAGGTTGTCCTTCTACCGGCTAGTGATCTTTTGTTTGTTTTGGCTTTACCTGCTCCTGAAGAACACGCTTCATTTCTTTTTCTTTTGGAGCTGTTTGTTTAGGATTCTTTTTGCACTGTATTTATCACTTATTGTAAATAAATGTATTGGAAATCTTACTTTGTGGATTGTGTGCTGGGACTCAGTATAGGTTCACTTTTCTTTGTCGCTGTTCATTTTTTGCTTTAAAGTGACTTTCCCTTTTGCCCCTAGAACATGAATTGGGAACATAACACTGGTAACAGTGGGCATTGTGTAGGCTAATTATTCTTATAGAATGTAGTCTTTTCTCTCTCTCTGTTTTGCATGCGTGGTCATAATCATTATTGTTGTTATTATTATTCTATATATATATTTTTTGCCTCTGTCACAGTGTATTCAGTGTATACTGTTCATAGGCAACACCAATAGGTGTCATGTGACACAAAATAAACATATGACCACTGTTGTACAGTATCCATTACTTGGACTATTTAAATGTAGTATTAAAAAAAAAAAAAAGCCAAAAAGATCGTCGCGCTGCGATGGGAGTATGCCCAGCCAGATCTGCCGATCCGTCTAGCGATCAATGGGTGAGTTCCTGCCTGTCCGCACTCAACGACAATAGTAAAGGGCGCTCGGCAGCCATTTATACCACAGACTGGACCTGTCTTTCACTTCGACGGTAACTAAAAAAAAATTCAAGCTGCGATTTTTTACGATGGAGATCCTCGCGCGATCGAGTGTAGATTGTGTTGAACACGATAAGAACAAAAAATTCTGCGTTTATTCCTTAAAACAGTCGGCATTTCCCACATTGCTTCTGCTCTGCAGCTGCTATTGGCGCACGTCACTGTCATTAAGCGCCTCCTATTGGCGTAGGTAATGTTTACCTCACGATGATCAAGTATGTAAGGCGAACGGAACGAAACAGTCAAATGAACAATAAATTAACATGGTGAGTAACATTTTATAAACAATATTGTCAATATTGTTTGTTTTCCCTCTATTTTGCTGACTAGAATTTCAAAATAAAGCCCTACCAGAGTCTCAATGCAACAACAGAAAGCGATTGAACCCTGAATTTTGTGAACAGTGACATAATCCTATATAATTATAAATTCAATTGTTATAAGACTTTACAATATTACTGTTTGTTGTTGTATTTTTTTCAAAACTTGAAACTTGTGTGTGTGTGTGTGTGTGTGTGTCAGTTGGATTTTTTAATGTTTTTGAAATAAGTCTCATGCGCTCCCCCAGCCTGCATTTATTTGATTAAAATATAGTAGCCTAGGCTATAAACTACAGTATTGTGATCTATTATTTTTATATTTTATAATATATTATAATTGTAACGATCTCATAGCTTTATTTATGCAATTGTAAATACAGTGAAAATCAGAATCAGAAAGAGCTTTATTGCCAAGTATGCTTGCGCATACGAGGAATTTGTCTTGGTGACAGTAGCTTCCAGTACACATACAATATAAAGTGACAAGACAAGTGACAAGTAACATAGGTATAATATATGAATATATGAAAATATATGAATGCCAGATCTGATGCCGCTTTCTGTGTATGCACTGGAAAGATGGATTTTCCTTTAATGATTTAATTTGACTGGTGTTGCGTCCCAGGGCGTATGCATTTGTGTTTTATAATGTGTAAGTGTCACTCATTGATTTATTGAGTGTGTGTGCTGCCAATGGACCCAACGGCCTGCTGGGAGTTGTAGTTTTGTTGTATGGTTTGTCCAATTTCCTGTGCTCCTCCCTGTCCTCATCTAGGTGATGGGACCTACCAGCTGTTCCTCATCAATGGCAAGAGGATCCAGTATTCAAGCAGAGCCGGAGAGAGAGAGACCGGGAGAGAGTTCTTCTCCCAAGAGCCTGAGACTGGGAGAGAGTTCTTCTCCCAAGAGCCCGAGACTGTTGTGTTACCAGACTTGGAGTGTTGCTCTTGTTGGTGTATGTGAAGCTTAAATGTGTTGTTACGGCTGTAGTGGCAGCTTTGATGTGTTAAGCTTAAACCGAGGTCAACTTAAATGTCTTGTGGCTGTAGTGTACAGCTTTGAATTGCTTGCCCGTTGTTGAGTGTTGGAGCAGTAGGGAGTGGGTGCCATTTTTCTTTTCTCCTGTTTGTTTTGTTTTTTTTTTGTTTGTTTTTTGTTAGTTAGGAAGTAAGGTAAGAGTTGTGTTGTTTATTGTTGTAGGTTAATTAGGTTGTCCTTCTACCGGCTAGTGATCTTTTGTTTGTTTTGGCTTTACCTGCTCCTGAAGAACACGCTTCATTTCTTTTTCTTTTGGAGCTGTTTGTTTAGGATTCTTTTTGCACTGTATTTATCACTTATTGTAAATAAATGTATTGGAAATCTTACTTTGTGGATTGTGTGCTGGGACTCAGTATAGGTTCACTTTTCTTTGTCGCTGTTCATTTTTTGCTTTAAAGTGACTTTCCCTTTTGCCCCTAGAACATGAATTGGGAACATAACACTGGTAACAGTGGGCATTGTGTAGGCTAATTATTCTTATAGAATGTAGTCTTTTCTCTCTCTCTGTTTTGCATGCGTGGTCATAATCATTATTGTTGTTATTATTATTCTATATATATATTTTTTGCCTCTGTCACAGTGTATTCAGTGTATACTGTTCATAGGCAACACCAATAGGTGTCATGTGACACAAAATAAACATATGACCACTGTTGTACAGTATCCATTACTTGGACTATTTAAATGTAGTATTAAAAAAAAAAAAAAGCCAAAAAGATCGTCGCGCTGCGATGGGAGTATGCCCAGCCAGATCTGCCGATCCGTCTAGCGATCAATGGGTGAGTTCCTGCCTGTCCGCACTCAACGACAATAGTAAAGGGCGCTCGGCAGCCATTTATACCACAGACTGGACCTGTCTTTCACTTCGACGGTAACTAAAAAAAAATTCAAGCTGCGATTTTTTACGATGGAGATCCTCGCGCGATCGAGTGTAGATTGTGTTGAACACGATAAGAACAAAAAATTCTGCGTTTATTCCTTAAAACAGTCGGCATTTCCCACATTGCTTCTGCTCTGCAGCTGCTATTGGCGCACGTCACTGTCATTAAGCGCCTCCTATTGGCGTAGGTAATGTTTACCTCACGATGATCAAGTATGTAAGGCGAACGGAACGAAACAGTCAAATGAACAATAAATTAACATGGTGAGTAACATTTTATAAACAATATTGTCAATATTGTTTGTTTTCCCTCTATTTTGCTGACTAGAATTTCAAAATAAAGCCCTACCAGAGTCTCAATGCAACAACAGAAAGCGATTGAACCCTGAATTTTGTGAACAGTGACATAATCCTATATAATTATAAATTCAATTGTTATAAGACTTTACAATATTACTGTTTGTTGTTGTATTTTTTTCAAAACTTGAAACTTGTGTGTGTGTGTGTGTGTGTGTGTGTGTGTGTGTGTCAGTTGGATTTTTTAATGTTTTTGAAATAAGTCTCATGCGCTCCCCCAGCCTGCATTTATTTGATTAAAATATAGTAGCCTAGGCTATAAACTACAGTATTGTGATCTATTATTTTTATATTTTATAATATATTATAATTGTAACGATCTCATAGCTTTATTTATGCAATTGTAAATACAGTGAAAATCAGAATCAGAAAGAGCTTTATTGCCAAGTATGCTTGCGCATACGAGGAATTTGTCTTGGTGACAGTAGCTTCCAGTACACATACAATATAAAGTGACAAGACAAGTGACAAGTAACATAGGTATAATATATGAATATATGAAAATATATGAATGCCAGATCTGATGCCGCTTTCTGTGTATGCACTGGAAAGATGGATTTTCCTTTAATGATTTAATTTGACTGGTGTTGCGTCCCAGGGCGTATGCATTTGTGTTTTATAATGTGTAAGTGTCACTCATTGATTTATTGAGTGTGTGTGCTGCCAATGGACCCAACGGCCTGCTGGGAGTTGTAGTTTTGTTGTATGGTTTGTCCAATTTCCTGTGCTCCTCCCTGTCCTCATCTAGGTGATGGGACCTACCAGCTGTTCCTCATCAATGGCAAGAGGATCCAGTATTCAAGCAGAGCCGGAGAGAGAGAGACCGGGAGAGAGTTCTTCTCCCAAGAGCCTGAGACTGGGAGAGAGTTCTTCTCCCAAGAGCCCGAGACTGTTGTGTTACCAGACTTGGAGTGTTGCTCTTGTTGGTGTATGTGAAGCTTAAATGTGTTGTTACGGCTGTAGTGGCAGCTTTGATGTGTTAAGCTTAAACCGAGGTCAACTTAAATGTCTTGTGGCTGTAGTGTACAGCTTTGAATTGCTTGCCCGTTGTTGAGTGTTGGAGCAGTAGGGAGTGGGTGCCATTTTTCTTTTCTCCTGTTTGTTTTGTTTTTTTTTTGTTTGTTTTTTGTTAGTTAGGAAGTAAGGTAAGAGTTGTGTTGTTTATTGTTGTAGGTTAATTAGGTTGTCCTTCTACCGGCTAGTGATCTTTTGTTTGTTTTGGCTTTACCTGCTCCTGAAGAACACGCTTCATTTCTTTTTCTTTTGGAGCTGTTTGTTTAGGATTCTTTTTGCACTGTATTTATCACTTATTGTAAATAAATGTATTGGAAATCTTACTTTGTGTATTGTGTGCTGGGACTCAGTATAGGTTCACTTTTCTTTGTCGCTGTTCATTTTTTGCTTTAAAGTGACTTTCCCTTTTGCCCCTAGAACATGAATTGGGAACATAACACTGGTAACAGTGGGCATTGTGTAGGCTAATTATTCTTATAGAATGTAGTCTTTTCTCTCTCTCTGTTTTGCATGCGTGGTCATAATCATTATTGTTGTTATTATTATTCTATATATATATTTTTTGCCTCTGTCACAGTGTATTCAGTGTATACTGTTCATAGGCAACACCAATAGGTGTCATGTGACACAAAATAAACATATGACCACTGTTGTACAGTATCCATTACTTGGACTATTTAAATGTAGTAATTAAAAAAAAAAAAAAGCCAAAGAGATCGTCGCGCTGCGATGGGTGTATGCCCAGCCAGATCTGCCGATCCGTCTAGCGATCAATGGGTGAGTTCCTGCCTGTCCGCACTCAACGACAAAAGTAAAAGGCGCTCGGCAGCTATTTATACCACAGACTGGACCTGTCTTTCACTTCGACGGTAACTAAAAAAAAATTCAAGCTGCGATTTTTTACGATGGAGATCCTCGCGCGATCGAGTGTAGATTGTGTTGAACACGATAAGAACAAAAAATTCTGCGTTTATTCCTTAAAACAGTCGGCATTTCCCACATTGCTTCTGCTCTGCAGCTGCTATTGGCGCACGTCACTGTCATTAAGCGCCTCCTATTGGCGTAGGTAATGTTTACCTCACGATGATCAAGTATGTAAGGCGAACGGAACGAAACAGTCAAATGAACAATAAATTAACATGGTGAGTAACATTTTATAAACAATATTGTCAATATTGTTTGTTTTCCCTCTATTTTGCTGACTAGAATTTCAAAATAAAGCCCTACCAGAGTCTCAATGCAACAACAGAAAGCGATTGAACCCTGAATTTTGTGAACAGTGACATAATCCTATATAATTATAAATTCAATTGTTATAAGACTTTACAATATTACTGTTTGTTGTTGTATTTTTTTCAAAACTTGAAACTTGTGTGTGTGTGTGTGTGTGTGTGTGTCAGTTGGATTTTTTAATGTTTTTGAAATAAGTCTCATGCGCTCCCCCAGCCTGCATTTATTTGATTAAAATATAGTAGCCTAGGCTATAAACTACAGTATTGTGATCTATTATTTTTATATTTTATAATATATTATAATTGTAACGATCTCATAGCTTTATTTATGCAATTGTAAATACAGTGAAAATCAGAATCAGAAAGAGCTTTATTGCCAAGTATGCTTGCGCATACGAGGAATTTGTCTTGGTGACAGTAGCTTCCAGTACACATACAATATAAAGTGACAAGACAAGTGACAAGTAACATAGGTATAATATATGAATATATGAAAATATATGAATGCCAGATCTGATGCCGCTTTCTGTGTATGCACTGGAAAGATGGATTTTCCTTTAATGATTTAATTTGACTGGTGTTGCGTCCCAGGGCGTATGCATTTGTGTTTTATAATGTGTAAGTGTCACTCATTGATTTATTGAGTGTGTGTGCTGCCAATGGACCCAACGGCCTGCTGGGAGTTGTAGTTTTGTTGTATGGTTTGTCCAATTTCCTGTGCTCCTCCCTGTCCTCATCTAGGTGATGGGACCTACCAGCTGTTCCTCATCAATGGCAAGAGGATCCAGTATTCAAGCAGAGCCGGAGAGAGAGAGACCGGGAGAGAGTTCTTCTCCCAAGAGCCTGAGACTGGGAGAGAGTTCTTCTCCCAAGAGCCCGAGACTGTTGTGTTACCAGACTTGGAGTGTTGCTCTTGTTGGTGTATGTGAAGCTTAAATGTGTTGTTACGGCTGTAGTGGCAGCTTTGATGTGTTAAGCTTAAACCGAGGTCAACTTAAATGTCTTGTGGCTGTAGTGTACAGCTTTGAATTGCTTGCCCGTTGTTGAGTGTTGGAGCAGTAGGGAGTGGGTGCCATTTTTCTTTTCTCCTGTTTGTTTTGTTTTTTTTTTGTTTGTTTTTTGTTAGTTAGGAAGTAAGGTAAGAGTTGTGTTGTTTATTGTTGTAGGTTAATTAGGTTGTCCTTCTACCGGCTAGTGATCTTTTGTTTGTTTTGGCTTTACCTGCTCCTGAAGAACACGCTTCATTTCTTTTTCTTTTGGAGCTGTTTGTTTAGGATTCTTTTTGCACTGTATTTATCACTTATTGTAAATAAATGTATTGGAAATCTTACTTTGTGGATTGTGTGCTGGGACTCAGTATAGGTTCACTTTTCTTTGTCGCTGTTCATTTTTTGCTTTAAAGTGACTTTCCCTTTTGCCCCTAGAACATGAATTGGGAACATAACACTGGTAACAGTGGGCATTGTGTAGGCTAATTATTCTTATAGAATGTAGTCTTTTCTCTCTCTCTGTTTTGCATGCGTGGTCATAATCATTATTGTTGTTATTATTATTCTATATATATATTTTTTGCCTCTGTCACAGTGTATTCAGTGTATACTGTTCATAGGCAACACCAATAGGTGTCATGTGACACAAAATAAACATATGACCACTGTTGTACAGTATCCATTACTTGGACTATTTAAATGTAGTAATTAAAAAAAAAAAAAAGCCAAAAAGATCGTCGCGCTGCGATGGGAGTATGCCCAGCCAGATCTGCCGATCCGTCTAGCGATCAATGGGTGAGTTCCTGCCTGTCCGCACTCAACGACAATAGTAAAGGGCGCTCGGCAGCCATTTATACCACAGACTGGACCTGTCTTTCACTTCGACGGTAACTAAAAAAAAATTCAAGCTGCGATTTTTTACGATGGAGATCATCGCGCGATCGAGTGTAGATTGTGTTGAACACGATAAGAACAAAAAATTCTGCGTTTATTCCTTAAAACAGTCGGCATTTCCCACATTGCTTCTGCTCTGCAGCTGCTATTGGCGCACGTCACTGTCATTAAGCGCCTCCTATTGGCGTAGGTAATGTTTACCTCACGATGATCAAGTATGTAAGGCGAACGGAACGAAACAGTCAAATGAACAATAAATTAACATGGTGAGTAACATTTTATAAACAATATTGTCAATATTGTTTGTTTTCCCTCTATTTTGCTGACTAGAATTTCAAAATAAAGCCCTACCAGAGTCTCAATGCAACAACAGAAAGCGATTGAACCCTGAATTTTGTGAACAGTGACATAATCCTATATAATTATAAATTCAATTGTTATAAGACTTTACAATATTACTGTTTGTTGTTGTATTTTTTTCAAAACTTGAAACTTGTGTGTGTGTGTGTGTGTGTGTCAGTTGGATTTTTTAATGTTTTTGAAATAAGTCTCATGCGCTCCCCCAGCCTGCATTTATTTGATTAAAATATAGTAGCCTAGGCTATAAACTACAGTATTGTGATCTATTATTTTTATATTTTATAATATATTATAATTGTAACGATCTCATAGCTTTATTTATGCAATTGTAAATACAGTGAAAATCAGAATCAGAAAGAGCTTTATTGCCAAGTATGCTTGCGCATACGAGGAATTTGTCTTGGTGACAGTAGCTTCCAGTACACATACAATATAAAGTGACAAGACAAGTGACAAGTAACATAGGTATAATATATGAATATATGAAAATATATGAATGCCAGATCTGATGCCGCTTTCTGTGTATGCACTGGAAAGATGGATTTTCCTTTAATGATTTAATTTGACTGGTGTTGCGTCCCAGGGCGTATGCATTTGTGTTTTATAATGTGTAAGTGTCACTCATTGATTTATTGAGTGTGTGTGCTGCCAATGGACCCAACGGCCTGCTGGGAGTTGTAGTTTTGTTGTATGGTTTGTCCAATTTCCTGTGCTCCTCCCTGTCCTCATCTAGGTGATGGGACCTACCAGCTGTTCCTCATCAATGGCAAGAGGATCCAGTATTCAAGCAGAGCCGGAGAGAGAGAGACCGGGAGAGAGTTCTTCTCCCAAGAGCCTGAGACTGGGAGAGAGTTCTTCTCCCAAGAGCCCGAGACTGTTGTGTTACCAGACTTGGAGTGTTGCTCTTGTTGGTGTATGTGAAGCTTAAATGTGTTGTTACGGCTGTAGTGGCAGCTTTGATGTGTTAAGCTTAAACCGAGGTCAACTTAAATGTCTTGTGGCTGTAGTGTACAGCTTTGAATTGCTTGCCCGTTGTTGAGTGTTGGAGCAGTAGGGAGTGGGTGCCATTTTTCTTTTCTCCTGTTTGTTTTGTTTTTTTTTTGTTTGTTTTTTGTTAGTTAGGAAGTAAGGTAAGAGTTGTGTTGTTTATTGTTGTAGGTTAATTAGGTTGTCCTTCTACCGGCTAGTGATCTTTTGTTTGTTTTGGCTTTACCTGCTCCTGAAGAACACGCTTCATTTCTTTTTCTTTTGGAGCTGTTTGTTTAGGATTCTTTTTGCACTGTATTTATCACTTATTGTAAATAAATGTATTGGAAATCTTACTTTGTGGATTGTGTGCTGGGACTCAGTATAGGTTCACTTTTCTTTGTCGCTGTTCATTTTTTGCTTTAAAGTGACTTTCCCTTTTGCCCCTAGAACATGAATTGGGAACATAACACTGGTAACAGTGGGCATTGTGTAGGCTAATTATTCTTATAGAATGTAGTCTTTTCTCTCTCTCTGTTTTGCATGCGTGGTCATAATCATTATTGTTGTTATTATTATTCTATATATATATTTTTTGCCTCTGTCACAGTGTATTCAGTGTATACTGTTCATAGGCAACACCAATAGGTGTCATGTGACACAAAATAAACATATGACCACTGTTGTACAGTATCCATTACTTGGACTATTTAAATGTAGTAATTAAAAAAAAAAAAAAGCCAAAAAGATCGTCGCGCTGCGATGGGAGTATGCCCAGCCAGATCTGCCGATCCGTCTAGCGATCAATGGGTGAGTTCCTGCCTGTCCGCACTCAACGACAATAGTAAAGGGCGCTCGGCAGCCATTTATACCACAGACTGGACCTGTCTTTCACTTCGACGGTAACTAAAAAAAAATTCAAGCTGCGATTTTTTACGATGGAGATCATCGCGCGATCGAGTGTAGATTGTGTTGAACACGATAAGAACAAAAAATTCTGCGTTTATTCCTTAAAACAGTCGGCATTTCCCACATTGCTTCTGCTCTGCAGCTGCTATTGGCGCACGTCACTGTCATTAAGCGCCTCCTATTGGCGTAGGTAATGTTTACCTCACGATGATCAAGTATGTAAGGCGAACGGAACGAAACAGTCAAATGAACAATAAATTAACATGGTGAGTAACATTTTATAAACAATATTGTCAATATTGTTTGTTTTCCCTCTATTTTGCTGACTAGAATTTCAAAATAAAGCCCTACCAGAGTCTCAATGCAACAACAGAAAGCGATTGAACCCTGAATTTTGTGAACAGTGACATAATCCTATATAATTATAAATTCAATTGTTATAAGACTTTACAATATTACTGTTTGTTGTTGTATTTTTTTCAAAACTTGAAACTTGTGTGTGTGTGTGTGTGTGTGTGTCAGTTGGATTTTTTAATGTTTTTGAAATAAGTCTCATGCGCTCCCCCAGCCTGCATTTATTTGATTAAAATATAGTAGCCTAGGCTATAAACTACAGTATTGTGATCTATTATTTTTATATTTTATAATATATTATAATTGTAACGATCTCATAGCTTTATTTATGCAATTGTAAATACAGTGAAAATCAGAATCAGAAAGAGCTTTATTGCCAAGTATGCTTGCGCATACGAGGAATTTGTCTTGGTGACAGTAGCTTCCAGTACACATACAATATAAAGTGACAAGACAAGTGACAAGTAACATAGGTATAATATATGAATATATGAAAATATATGAATGCCAGATCTGATGCCGCTTTCTGTGTATGCACTGGAAAGATGGATTTTCCTTTAATGATTTAATTTGACTGGTGTTGCGTCCCAGGGCGTATGCATTTGTGTTTTATAATGTGTAAGTGTCACTCATTGATTTATTGAGTGTGTGTGCTGCCAATGGACCCAACGGCCTGCTGGGAGTTGTAGTTTTGTTGTATGGTTTGTCCAATTTCCTGTGCTCCTCCCTGTCCTCATCTAGGTGATGGGACCTACCAGCTGTTCCTCATCAATGGCAAGAGGATCCAGTATTCAAGCAGAGCCGGAGAGAGAGAGACCGGGAGAGAGTTCTTCTCCCAAGAGCCTGAGACTGGGAGAGAGTTCTTCTCCCAAGAGCCCGAGACTGTTGTGTTACCAGACTTGGAGTGTTGCTCTTGTTGGTGTATGTGAAGCTTAAATGTGTTGTTACGGCTGTAGTGGCAGCTTTGATGTGTTAAGCTTAAACCGAGGTCAACTTAAATGTCTTGTGGCTGTAGTGTACAGCTTTGAATTGCTTGCCCGTTGTTGAGTGTTGGAGCAGTAGGGAGTGGGTGCCATTTTTCTTTTCTCCTGTTTGTTTTTTTTTTTTTTTGTTTGTTTTTTGTTAGTTAGGAAGTAAGGTAAGAGTTGTGTTGTTTATTGTTGTAGGTTAATTAGGTTGTCCTTCTACCGGCTAGTGATCTTTTGTTTGTTTTGGCTTTACCTGCTCCTGAAGAACACGCTTCATTTCTTTTTCTTTTGGAGCTGTTTGTTTAGGATTCTTTTTGCACTGTATTTATCACTTATTGTAAATAAATGTATTGGAAATCTTACTTTGTGGATTGTGTGCTGGGACTCAGTATAGGTTCACTTTTCTTTGTCGCTGTTCATTTTTTGCTTTAAAGTGACTTTCCCTTTTGCCCCTAGAACATGAATTGGGAACATAACACTGGTAACAGTGGGCATTGTGTAGGCTAATTATTCTTATAGAATGTAGTCTTTTCTCTCTCTCTGTTTTGCATGCGTGGTCATAATCATTATTGTTGTTATTATTATTCTATATATATATTTTTTGCCTCTGTCACAGTGTATTCAGTGTATACTGTTCATAGGCAACACCAATAGGTGTCATGTGACACAAAATAAACATATGACCACTGTTGTACAGTATCCATTACTTGGACTATTTAAATGTAGTATTAAAAAAAAAAAAAAGCCAAAAAGATCGTCGCGCTGCGATGGGAGTATGCCCAGCCAGATCTGCCGATCCGTCTAGCGATCAATGGGTGAGTTCCTGCCTGTCCGCACTCAACGACAATAGTAAAGGGCGCTCGGCAGCCATTTATACCACAGACTGGACCTGTCTTTCACTTCGACGGTAACTAAAAAAAAATTCAAGCTGCGATTTTTTACGATGGAGATCCTCGCGCGATCGAGTGTAGATTGTGTTGAACACGATAAGAACAAAAAATTCTGCGTTTATTCCTTAAAACAGTCGGCATTTCCCACATTGCTTCTGCTCTGCAGCTGCTATTGGCGCACGTCACTGTCATTAAGCGCCTCCTATTGGCGTAGGTAATGTTTACCTCACGATGATCAAGTATGTAAGGCGAACGGAACGAAACAGTCAAATGAACAATAAATTAACATGGTGAGTAACATTTTATAAACAATATTGTCAATATTGTTTGTTTTCCCTCTATTTTGCTGACTAGAATTTCAAAATAAAGCCCTACCAGAGTCTCAATGCAACAACAGAAAGCGATTGAACCCTGAATTTTGTGAACAGTGACATAATCCTATATAATTATAAATTCAATTGTTATAAGACTTTACAATATTACTGTTTGTTGTTGTATTTTTTTCAAAACTTGAAACTTGTGTGTGTGTGTGTGTGTGTGTCAGTTGGATTTTTTAATGTTTTTGAAATAAGTCTCATGCGCTCCCCCAGCCTGCATTTATTTGATTAAAATATAGTAGCCTAGGCTATAAACTACAGTATTGTGATCTATTATTTTTATATTTTATAATATATTATAATTGTAACGATCTCATAGCTTTATTTATGCAATTGTAAATACAGTGAAAATCAGAATCAGAAAGAGCTTTATTGCCAAGTATGCTTGCGCATACGAGGAATTTGTCTTGGTGACAGTAGCTTCCAGTACACATACAATATAAAGTGACAAGACAAGTGACAAGTAACATAGGTATAATATATGAATATATGAAAATATATGAATGCCAGATCTGATGCCGCTTTCTGTGTATGCACTGGAAAGATGGATTTTCCTTTAATGATTTAATTTGACTGGTGTTGCGTCCCAGGGCGTATGCATTTGTGTTTTATAATGTGTAAGTGTCACTCATTGATTTATTGAGTGTGTGTGCTGCCAATGGACCCAACGGCCTGCTGGGAGTTGTAGTTTTGTTGTATGGTTTGTCCAATTTCCTGTGCTCCTCCCTGTCCTCATCTAGGTGATGGGACCTACCAGCTGTTCCTCATCAATGGCAAGAGGATCCAGTATTCAAGCAGAGCCGGAGAGAGAGAGACCGGGAGAGAGTTCTTCTCCCAAGAGCCTGAGACTGGGAGAGAGTTCTTCTCCCAAGAGCCCGAGACTGTTGTGTTACCAGACTTGGAGTGTTGCTCTTGTTGGTGTATGTGAAGCTTAAATGTGTTGTTACGGCTGTAGTGGCAGCTTTGATGTGTTAAGCTTAAACCGAGGTCAACTTAAATGTCTTGTGGCTGTAGTGTACAGCTTTGAATTGCTTGCCCGTTGTTGAGTGTTGGAGCAGTAGGGAGTGGGTGCCATTTTTCTTTTCTCCTGTTTTTTTTTTTTTTTTTTTGTTTGTTTTTTGTTAGTTAGGAAGTAAGGTAAGAGTTGTGTTGTTTATTGTTGTAGGTTAATTAGGTTGTCCTTCTACCGGCTAGTGATCTTTTGTTTGTTTTGGCTTTACCTGCTCCTGAAGAACACGCTTCATTTCTTTTTCTTTTGGAGCTGTTTGTTTAGGATTCTTTTTGCACTGTATTTATCACTTATTGTAAATAAATGTATTGGAAATCTTACTTTGTGGATTGTGTGCTGGGACTCAGTATAGGTTCACTTTTCTTTGTCGCTGTTCATTTTTTGCTTTAAAGTGACTTTCCCTTTTGCCCCTAGAACATGAATTGGGAACATAACACTGGTAACAGTGGGCATTGTGTAGGCTAATTATTCTTATAGAATGTAGTCTTTTCTCTCTCTCTGTTTTGCATGCGTGGTCATAATCATTATTGTTGTTATTATTATTCTATATATATATTTTTTGCCTCTGTCACAGTGTATTCAGTGTATACTGTTCATAGGCAACACCAATAGGTGTCATGTGACACAAAATAAACATATGACCACTGTTGTACAGTATCCATTACTTGGACTATTTAAATGTAGTAATTAAAAAAAAAAAAAAGCCAAAAAGATCGTCGCGCTGCGATGGGAGTATGCCCAGCCAGATCTGCCGATCCGTCTAGCGATCAATGGGTGAGTTCCTGCCTGTCCGCACTCAACGACAATAGTAAAGGGCGCTCGGCAGCCATTTATACCACAGACTGGACCTGTCTTTCACTTCGACGGTAACTAAAAAAAAATTCAAGCTGCGATTTTTTACGATGGAGATCCTCGCGCGATCGAGTGTAGATTGTGTTGAACACGATAAGAACAAAAAATTCTGCGTTTATTCCTTAAAACAGTCGGCATTTCCCACATTGCTTCTGCTCTGCAGCTGCTATTGGCGCACGTCACTGTCATTAAGCGCCTCCTATTGGCGTAGGTAATGTTTACCTCACGATGATCAAGTATGTAAGGCGAACGGAACGAAACAGTCAAATGAACAATAAATTAACATGGTGAGTAACATTTTATAAACAATATTGTCAATATTGTTTGTTTTCCCTCTATTTTGCTGACTAGAATTTCAAAATAAAGCCCTACCAGAGTCTCAATGCAACAACAGAAAGCGATTGAACCCTGAATTTTGTGAACAGTGACATAATCCTATATAATTATAAATTCAATTGTTATAAGACTTTACAATATTACTGTTTGTTGTTGTATTTTTTTCAAAACTTGAAACTTGTGTGTGTGTGTGTGTGTGTGTCAGTTGGATTTTTTAATGTTTTTGAAATAAGTCTCATGCGCTCCCCCAGCCTGCATTTATTTGATTAAAATATAGTAGCCTAGGCTATAAACTACAGTATTGTGATCTATTATTTTTATATTTTATAATATATTATAATTGTAACGATCTCATAGCTTTATTTATGCAATTGTAAATACAGTGAAAATCAGAATCAGAAAGAGCTTTATTGCCAAGTATGCTTGCGCATACGAGGAATTTGTCTTGGTGACAGTAGCTTCCAGTACACATACAATATAAAGTGACAAGACAAGTGACAAGTAACATAGGTATAATATATGAATATATGAAAATATATGAATGCCAGATCTGATGCCGCTTTCTGTGTATGCACTGGAAAGATGGATTTTCCTTTAATGATTTAATTTGACTGGTGTTGCGTCCCAGGGCGTATGCATTTGTGTTTTATAATGTGTAAGTGTCACTCATTGATTTATTGAGTGTGTGTGCTGCCAATGGACCCAACGGCCTGCTGGGAGTTGTAGTTTTGTTGTATGGTTTGTCCAATTTCCTGTGCTCCTCCCTGTCCTCATCTAGGTGATGGGACCTACCAGCTGTTCCTCATCAATGGCAAGAGGATCCAGTATTCAAGCAGAGCCGGAGAGAGAGAGACCGGGAGAGAGTTCTTCTCCCAAGAGCCTGAGACTGGGAGAGAGTTCTTCTCCCAAGAGCCCGAGACTGTTGTGTTACCAGACTTGGAGTGTTGCTCTTGTTGGTGTATGTGAAGCTTAAATGTGTTGTTACGGCTGTAGTGGCAGCTTTGATGTGTTAAGCTTAAACCGAGGTCAACTTAAATGTCTTGTGGCTGTAGTGTACAGCTTTGAATTGCTTGCCCGTTGTTGAGTGTTGGAGCAGTAGGGAGTGGGTGCCATTTTTCTTTTCTCCTGTTTGTTTTGTTTTTTTTTTGTTTGTTTTTTGTTAGTTAGGAAGTAAGGTAAGAGTTGTGTTGTTTATTGTTGTAGGTTAATTAGGTTGTCCTTCTACCGGCTAGTGATCTTTTGTTTGTTTTGGCTTTACCTGCTCCTGAAGAACACGCTTCATTTCTTTTTCTTTTGGAGCTGTTTGTTTAGGATTCTTTTTGCACTGTATTTATCACTTATTGTAAATAAATGTATTGGAAATCTTACTTTGTGGATTGTGTGCTGGGACTCAGTATAGGTTCACTTTTCTTTGTCGCTGTTCATTTTTTGCTTTAAAGTGACTTTCCCTTTTGCCCCTAGAACATGAATTGGGAACATAACACTGGTAACAGTGGGCATTGTGTAGGCTAATTATTCTTATAGAATGTAGTCTTTTCTCTCTCTCTGTTTTGCATGCGTGGTCATAATCATTATTGTTGTTATTATTATTCTATATATATATTTTTTGCCTCTGTCACAGTGTATTCAGTGTATACTGTTCATAGGCAACACCAATAGGTGTCATGTGACACAAAATAAACATATGACCACTGTTGTACAGTATCCATTACTTGGACTATTTAAATGTAGTAATTAAAAAAAAAAAAAAGCCAAAAAGATCGTCGCGCTGCGATGGGAGTATGCCCAGCCAGATCTGCCGATCCGTCTAGCGATCAATGGGTGAGTTCCTGCCTGTCCGCACTCAACGACAATAGTAAAGGGCGCTCGGCAGCCATTTATACCACAGACTGGACCTGTCTTTCACTTCGACGGTAACTAAAAAAAAATTCAAGCTGCGATTTTTTACGATGGAGATCATCGCGCGATCGAGTGTAGATTGTGTTGAACACGATAAGAACAAAAAATTCTGCGTTTATTCCTTAAAACAGTCGGCATTTCCCACATTGCTTCTGCTCTGCAGCTGCTATTGGCGCACGTCACTGTCATTAAGCGCCTCCTATTGGCGTAGGTAATGTTTACCTCACGATGATCAAGTATGTAAGGCGAACGGAACGAAACAGTCAAATGAACAATAAATTAACATGGTGAGTAACATTTTATAAACAATATTGTCAATATTGTTTGTTTTCCCTCTATTTTGCTGACTAGAATTTCAAAATAAAGCCCTACCAGAGTCTCAATGCAACAACAGAAAGCGATTGAACCCTGAATTTTGTGAACAGTGACATAATCCTATATAATTATAAATTCAATTGTTATAAGACTTTACAATATTACTGTTTGTTGTTGTATTTTTTTCAAAACTTGAAACTTGTGTGTGTGTGTGTGTGTGTGTCAGTTGGATTTTTTAATGTTTTTGAAATAAGTCTCATGCGCTCCCCCAGCCTGCATTTATTTGATTAAAATATAGTAGCCTAGGCTATAAACTACAGTATTGTGATCTATTATTTTTATATTTTATAATATATTATAATTGTAACGATCTCATAGCTTTATTTATGCAATTGTAAATACAGTGAAAATCAGAATCAGAAAGAGCTTTATTGCCAAGTATGCTTGCGCATACGAGGAATTTGTCTTGGTGACAGTAGCTTCCAGTACACATACAATATAAAGTGACAAGACAAGTGACAAGTAACATAGGTATAATATATGAATATATGAAAATATATGAATGCCAGATCTGATGCCGCTTTCTGTGTATGCACTGGAAAGATGGATTTTCCTTTAATGATTTAATTTGACTGGTGTTGCGTCCCAGGGCGTATGCATTTGTGTTTTATAATGTGTAAGTGTCACTCATTGATTTATTGAGTGTGTGTGCTGCCAATGGACCCAACGGCCTGCTGGGAGTTGTAGTTTTGTTGTATGGTTTGTCCAATTTCCTGTGCTCCTCCCTGTCCTCATCTAGGTGATGGGACCTACCAGCTGTTCCTCATCAATGGCAAGAGGATCCAGTATTCAAGCAGAGCCGGAGAGAGAGAGACCGGGAGAGAGTTCTTCTCCCAAGAGCCTGAGACTGGGAGAGAGTTCTTCTCCCAAGAGCCCGAGACTGTTGTGTTACCAGACTTGGAGTGTTGCTCTTGTTGGTGTATGTGAAGCTTAAATGTGTTGTTACGGCTGTAGTGGCAGCTTTGATGTGTTAAGCTTAAACCGAGGTCAACTTAAATGTCTTGTGGCTGTAGTGTACAGCTTTGAATTGCTTGCCCGTTGTTGAGTGTTGGAGCAGTAGGGAGTGGGTGCCATTTTTCTTTTCTCCTGTTTTTTTTTTTTTTTTTTTGTTTGTTTTTTGTTAGTTAGGAAGTAAGGTAAGAGTTGTGTTGTTTATTGTTGTAGGTTAATTAGGTTGTCCTTCTACCGGCTAGTGATCTTTTGTTTGTTTTGGCTTTACCTGCTCCTGAAGAACACGCTTCATTTCTTTTTCTTTTGGAGCTGTTTGTTTAGGATTCTTTTTGCACTGTATTTATCACTTATTGTAAATAAATGTATTGGAAATCTTACTTTGTGGATTGTGTGCTGGGACTCAGTATAGGTTCACTTTTCTTTGTCGCTGTTCATTTTTTGCTTTAAAGTGACTTTCCCTTTTGCCCCTAGAACATGAATTGGGAACATAACACTGGTAACAGTGGGCATTGTGTAGGCTAATTATTCTTATAGAATGTAGTCTTTTCTCTCTCTCTGTTTTGCATGCGTGGTCATAATCATTATTGTTGTTATTATTATTCTATATATATATTTTTTGCCTCTGTCACAGTGTATTCAGTGTATACTGTTCATAGGCAACACCAATAGGTGTCATGTGACACAAAATAAACATATGACCACTGTTGTACAGTATCCATTACTTGGACTATTTAAATGTAGTAATTAAAAAAAAAAAAAAGCCAAAAAGATCGTCGCGCTGCGATGGGAGTATGCCCAGCCAGATCTGCCGATCCGTCTAGCGATCAATGGGTGAGTTCCTGCCTGTCCGCACTCAACGACAATAGTAAAGGGCGCTCGGCAGCCATTTATACCACAGACTGGACCTGTCTTTCACTTCGACGGTAACTAAAAAAAAATTCAAGCTGCGATTTTTTACGATGGAGATCATCGCGCGATCGAGTGTAGATTGTGTTGAACACGATAAGAACAAAAAATTCTGCGTTTATTCCTTAAAACAGTCGGCATTTCCCACATTGCTTCTGCTCTGCAGCTGCTATTGGCGCACGTCACTGTCATTAAGCGCCTCCTATTGGCGTAGGTAATGTTTACCTCACGATGATCAAGTATGTAAGGCGAACGGAACGAAACAGTCAAATGAACAATAAATTAACATGGTGAGTAACATTTTATAAACAATATTGTCAATATTGTTTGTTTTCCCTCTATTTTGCTGACTAGAATTTCAAAATAAAGCCCTACCAGAGTCTCAATGCAACAACAGAAAGCGATTGAACCCTGAATTTTGTGAACAGTGACATAATCCTATATAATTATAAATTCAATTGTTATAAGACTTTACAATATTACTGTTTGTTGTTGTATTTTTTTCAAAACTTGAAACTTGTGTGTGTGTGTGTGTGTGTGTGTCAGTTGGATTTTTTAATGTTTTTGAAATAAGTCTCATGCGCTCCCCCAGCCTGCATTTATTTGATTAAAATATAGTAGCCTAGGCTATAAACTACAGTATTGTGATCTATTATTTTTATATTTTATAATATATTATAATTGTAACGATCTCATAGCTTTATTTATGCAATTGTAAATACAGTGAAAATCAGAATCAGAAAGAGCTTTATTGCCAAGTATGCTTGCGCATACGAGGAATTTGTCTTGGTGACAGTAGCTTCCAGTACACATACAATATAAAGTGACAAGACAAGTGACAAGTAACATAGGTATAATATATGAATATATGAAAATATATGAATGCCAGATCTGATGCCGCTTTCTGTGTATGCACTGGAAAGATGGATTTTCCTTTAATGATTTAATTTGACTGGTGTTGCGTCCCAGGGCGTATGCATTTGTGTTTTATAATGTGTAAGTGTCACTCATTGATTTATTGAGTGTGTGTGCTGCCAATGGACCCAACGGCCTGCTGGGAGTTGTAGTTTTGTTGTATGGTTTGTCCAATTTCCTGTGCTCCTCCCTGTCCTCATCTAGGTGATGGGACCTACCAGCTGTTCCTCATCAATGGCAAGAGGATCCAGTATTCAAGCAGAGCCGGAGAGAGAGAGACCGGGAGAGAGTTCTTCTCCCAAGAGCCTGAGACTGGGAGAGAGTTCTTCTCCCAAGAGCCCGAGACTGTTGTGTTACCAGACTTGGAGTGTTGCTCTTGTTGGTGTATGTGAAGCTTAAATGTGTTGTTACGGCTGTAGTGGCAGCTTTGATGTGTTAAGCTTAAACCGAGGTCAACTTAAATGTCTTGTGGCTGTAGTGTACAGCTTTGAATTGCTTGCCCGTTGTTGAGTGTTGGAGCAGTAGGGAGTGGGTGCCATTTTTCTTTTCTCCTGTTTGTTTTGTTTTTTTTTTGTTTGTTTTTTGTTAGTTAGGAAGTAAGGTAAGAGTTGTGTTGTTTATTGTTGTAGGTTAATTAGGTTGTCCTTCTACCGGCTAGTGATCTTTTGTTTGTTTTGGCTTTACCTGCTCCTGAAGAACACGCTTCATTTCTTTTTCTTTTGGAGCTGTTTGTTTAGGATTCTTTTTGCACTGTATTTATCACTTATTGTAAATAAATGTATTGGAAATCTTACTTTGTGGATTGTGTGCTGGGACTCAGTATAGGTTCACTTTTCTTTGTCGCTGTTCATTTTTTGCTTTAAAGTGACTTTCCCTTTTGCCCCTAGAACATGAATTGGGAACATAACACTGGTAACAGTGGGCATTGTGTAGGCTAATTATTCTTATAGAATGTAGTCTTTTCTCTCTCTCTGTTTTGCATGCGTGGTCATAATCATTATTGTTGTTATTATTATTCTATATATATATTTTTTGCCTCTGTCACAGTGTATTCAGTGTATACTGTTCATAGGCAACACCAATAGGTGTCATGTGACACAAAATAAACATATGACCACTGTTGTACAGTATCCATTACTTGGACTATTTAAATGTAGTATTAAAAAAAAAAAAAAGCCAAAAAGATCGTCGCGCTGCGATGGGAGTATGCCCAGCCAGATCTGCCGATCCGTCTAGCGATCAATGGGTGAGTTCCTGCCTGTCCGCACTCAACGACAATAGTAAAGGGCGCTCGGCAGCCATTTATACCACAGACTGGACCTGTCTTTCACTTCGACGGTAACTAAAAAAAAATTCAAGCTGCGATTTTTTACGATGGAGATCCTCGCGCGATCGAGTGTAGATTGTGTTGAACACGATAAGAACAAAAAATTCTGCGTTTATTCCTTAAAACAGTCGGCATTTCCCACATTGCTTCTGCTCTGCAGCTGCTATTGGCGCACGTCACTGTCATTAAGCGCCTCCTATTGGCGTAGGTAATGTTTACCTCACGATGATCAAGTATGTAAGGCGAACGGAACGAAACAGTCAAATGAACAATAAATTAACATGGTGAGTAACATTTTATAAACAATATTGTCAATATTGTTTGTTTTCCCTCTATTTTGCTGACTAGAATTTCAAAATAAAGCCCTACCAGAGTCTCAATGCAACAACAGAAAGCGATTGAACCCTGAATTTTGTGAACAGTGACATAATCCTATATAATTATAAATTCAATTGTTATAAGACTTTACAATATTACTGTTTGTTGTTGTATTTTTTTCAAAACTTGAAACTTGTGTGTGTGTGTGTGTGTGTGTGTCAGTTGGATTTTTTAATGTTTTTGAAATAAGTCTCATGCGCTCCCCCAGCCTGCATTTATTTGATTAAAATATAGTAGCCTAGGCTATAAACTACAGTATTGTGATCTATTATTTTTATATTTTATAATATATTATAATTGTAACGATCTCATAGCTTTATTTATGCAATTGTAAATACAGTGAAAATCAGAATCAGAAAGAGCTTTATTGCCAAGTATGCTTGCGCATACGAGGAATTTGTCTTGGTGACAGTAGCTTCCAGTACACATACAATATAAAGTGACAAGACAAGTGACAAGTAACATAGGTATAATATATGAATATATGAAAATATATGAATGCCAGATCTGATGCCGCTTTCTGTGTATGCACTGGAAAGATGGATTTTCCTTTAATGATTTAATTTGACTGGTGTTGCGTCCCAGGGCGTATGCATTTGTGTTTTATAATGTGTAAGTGTCACTCATTGATTTATTGAGTGTGTGTGCTGCCAATGGACCCAACGGCCTGCTGGGAGTTGTAGTTTTGTTGTATGGTTTGTCCAATTTCCTGTGCTCCTCCCTGTCCTCATCTAGGTGATGGGACCTACCAGCTGTTCCTCATCAATGGCAAGAGGATCCAGTATTCAAGCAGAGCCGGAGAGAGAGAGACCGGGAGAGAGTTCTTCTCCCAAGAGCCTGAGACTGGGAGAGAGTTCTTCTCCCAAGAGCCCGAGACTGTTGTGTTACCAGACTTGGAGTGTTGCTCTTGTTGGTGTATGTGAAGCTTAAATGTGTTGTTACGGCTGTAGTGGCAGCTTTGATGTGTTAAGCTTAAACCGAGGTCAACTTAAATGTCTTGTGGCTGTAGTGTACAGCTTTGAATTGCTTGCCCGTTGTTGAGTGTTGGAGCAGTAGGGAGTGGGTGCCATTTTTCTTTTCTCCTGTTTGTTTTGTTTTTTTTTTGTTTGTTTTTTGTTAGTTAGGAAGTAAGGTAAGAGTTGTGTTGTTTATTGTTGTAGGTTAATTAGGTTGTCCTTCTACCGGCTAGTGATCTTTTGTTTGTTTTGGCTTTACCTGCTCCTGAAGAACACGCTTCATTTCTTTTTCTTTTGGAGCTGTTTGTTTAGGATTCTTTTTGCACTGTATTTATCACTTATTGTAAATAAATGTATTGGAAATCTTACTTTGTGGATTGTGTGCTGGGACTCAGTATAGGTTCACTTTTCTTTGTCGCTGTTCATTTTTTGCTTTAAAGTGACTTTCCCTTTTGCCCCTAGAACATGAATTGGGAACATAACACTGGTAACAGTGGGCATTGTGTAGGCTAATTATTCTTATAGAATGTAGTCTTTTCTCTCTCTCTGTTTTGCATGCGTGGTCATAATCATTATTGTTGTTATTATTATTCTATATATATATTTTTTGCCTCTGTCACAGTGTATTCAGTGTATACTGTTCATAGGCAACACCAATAGGTGTCATGTGACACAAAATAAACATATGACCACTGTTGTACAGTATCCATTACTTGGACTATTTAAATGTAGTAATTAAAAAAAAAAAAAAGCCAAAGAGATCGTCGCGCTGCGATGGGTGTATGCCCAGCCAGATCTGCCGATCCGTCTAGCGATCAATGGGTGAGTTCCTGCCTGTCCGCACTCAACGACAAAAGTAAAAGGCGCTCGGCAGCTATTTATACCACAGACTGGACCTGTCTTTCACTTCGACGGTAACTAAAAAAAAATTCAAGCTGCGATTTTTTACGATGGAGATCCTCGCGCGATCGAGTGTAGATTGTGTTGAACACGATAAGAACAAAAAATTCTGCGTTTATTCCTTAAAACAGTCGGCATTTCCCACATTGCTTCTGCTCTGCAGCTGCTATTGGCGCACGTCACTGTCATTAAGCGCCTCCTATTGGCGTAGGTAATGTTTACCTCACGATGATCAAGTATGTAAGGCGAACGGAACGAAACAGTCAAATGAACAATAAATTAACATGGTGAGTAACATTTTATAAACAATATTGTCAATATTGTTTGTTTTCCCTCTATTTTGCTGACTAGAATTTCAAAATAAAGCCCTACCAGAGTCTCAATGCAACAACAGAAAGCGATTGAACCCTGAATTTTGTGAACAGTGACATAATCCTATATAATTATAAATTCAATTGTTATAAGACTTTACAATATTACTGTTTGTTGTTGTATTTTTTTCAAAACTTGAAACTTGTGTGTGTGTG
The DNA here is from genome assembly GCF_965113295.1 of Leuciscus leuciscus. Taxonomy (NCBI): domain Eukaryota; kingdom Metazoa; phylum Chordata; class Actinopteri; order Cypriniformes; family Leuciscidae; genus Leuciscus; species Leuciscus leuciscus. The sequence continues at coordinate 34,662,912 of NC_138725.1, read as the reverse complement.
TGTGTGTGTGTGTGTCAGTTGGATTTTTTAATGTTTTTGAAATAAGTCTCATGCGCTCCCCCAGCCTGCATTTATTTGATTAAAATATAGTAGCCTAGGCTATAAACTACAGTATTGTGATCTATTATTTTTATATTTTATAATATATTATAATTGTAACGATCTCATAGCTTTATTTATGCAATTGTAAATACAGTGAAAATCAGAATCAGAAAGAGCTTTATTGCCAAGTATGCTTGCGCATACGAGGAATTTGTCTTGGTGACAGTAGCTTCCAGTACACATACAATATAAAGTGACAAGACAAGTGACAAGTAACATAGGTATAATATATGAATATATGAAAATATATGAATGCCAGATCTGATGCCGCTTTCTGTGTATGCACTGGAAAGATGGATTTTCCTTTAATGATTTAATTTGACTGGTGTTGCGTCCCAGGGCGTATGCATTTGTGTTTTATAATGTGTAAGTGTCACTCATTGATTTATTGAGTGTGTGTGCTGCCAATGGACCCAACGGCCTGCTGGGAGTTGTAGTTTTGTTGTATGGTTTGTCCAATTTCCTGTGCTCCTCCCTGTCCTCATCTAGGTGATGGGACCTACCAGCTGTTCCTCATCAATGGCAAGAGGATCCAGTATTCAAGCAGAGCCGGAGAGAGAGAGACCGGGAGAGAGTTCTTCTCCCAAGAGCCTGAGACTGGGAGAGAGTTCTTCTCCCAAGAGCCCGAGACTGTTGTGTTACCAGACTTGGAGTGTTGCTCTTGTTGGTGTATGTGAAGCTTAAATGTGTTGTTACGGCTGTAGTGGCAGCTTTGATGTGTTAAGCTTAAACCGAGGTCAACTTAAATGTCTTGTGGCTGTAGTGTACAGCTTTGAATTGCTTGCCCGTTGTTGAGTGTTGGAGCAGTAGGGAGTGGGTGCCATTTTTCTTTTCTCCTGTTTGTTTTGTTTTTTTTTTGTTTGTTTTTTGTTAGTTAGGAAGTAAGGTAAGAGTTGTGTTGTTTATTGTTGTAGGTTAATTAGGTTGTCCTTCTACCGGCTAGTGATCTTTTGTTTGTTTTGGCTTTACCTGCTCCTGAAGAACACGCTTCATTTCTTTTTCTTTTGGAGCTGTTTGTTTAGGATTCTTTTTGCACTGTATTTATCACTTATTGTAAATAAATGTATTGGAAATCTTACTTTGTGGATTGTGTGCTGGGACTCAGTATAGGTTCACTTTTCTTTGTCGCTGTTCATTTTTTGCTTTAAAGTGACTTTCCCTTTTGCCCCTAGAACATGAATTGGGAACATAACACTGGTAACAGTGGGCATTGTGTAGGCTAATTATTCTTATAGAATGTAGTCTTTTCTCTCTCTCTGTTTTGCATGCGTGGTCATAATCATTATTGTTGTTATTATTATTCTATATATATATTTTTTGCCTCTGTCACAGTGTATTCAGTGTATACTGTTCATAGGCAACACCAATAGGTGTCATGTGACACAAAATAAACATATGACCACTGTTGTACAGTATCCATTACTTGGACTATTTAAATGTAGTAATTAAAAAAAAAAAAAAGCCAAAGAGATCGTCGCGCTGCGATGGGTGTATGCCCAGCCAGATCTGCCGATCCGTCTAGCGATCAATGGGTGAGTTCCTGCCTGTCCGCACTCAACGACAAAAGTAAAAGGCGCTCGGCAGCTATTTATACCACAGACTGGACCTGTCTTTCACTTCGACGGTAACTAAAAAAAAATTCAAGCTGCGATTTTTTACGATGGAGATCCTCGCGCGATCGAGTGTAGATTGTGTTGAACACGATAAGAACAAAAAATTCTGCGTTTATTCCTTAAAACAGTCGGCATTTCCCACATTGCTTCTGCTCTGCAGCTGCTATTGGCGCACGTCACTGTCATTAAGCGCCTCCTATTGGCGTAGGTAATGTTTACCTCACGATGATCAAGTATGTAAGGCGAACGGAACGAAACAGTCAAATGAACAATAAATTAACATGGTGAGTAACATTTTATAAACAATATTGTCAATATTGTTTGTTTTCCCTCTATTTTGCTGACTAGAATTTCAAAATAAAGCCCTACCAGAGTCTCAATGCAACAACAGAAAGCGATTGAACCCTGAATTTTGTGAACAGTGACATAATCCTATATAATTATAAATTCAATTGTTATAAGACTTTACAATATTACTGTTTGTTGTTGTATTTTTTTCAAAACTTGAAACTTGTGTGTGTGTGTGTGTGTGTGTGTGTCAGTTGGATTTTTTAATGTTTTTGAAATAAGTCTCATGCGCTCCCCCAGCCTGCATTTATTTGATTAAAATATAGTAGCCTAGGCTATAAACTACAGTATTGTGATCTATTATTTTTATATTTTATAATATATTATAATTGTAACGATCTCATAGCTTTATTTATGCAATTGTAAATACAGTGAAAATCAGAATCAGAAAGAGCTTTATTGCCAAGTATGCTTGCGCATACGAGGAATTTGTCTTGGTGACAGTAGCTTCCAGTACACATACAATATAAAGTGACAAGACAAGTGACAAGTAACATAGGTATAATATATGAATATATGAAAATATATGAATGCCAGATCTGATGCCGCTTTCTGTGTATGCACTGGAAAGATGGATTTTCCTTTAATGATTTAATTTGACTGGTGTTGCGTCCCAGGGCGTATGCATTTGTGTTTTATAATGTGTAAGTGTCACTCATTGATTTATTGAGTGTGTGTGCTGCCAATGGACCCAACGGCCTGCTGGGAGTTGTAGTTTTGTTGTATGGTTTGTCCAATTTCCTGTGCTCCTCCCTGTCCTCATCTAGGTGATGGGACCTACCAGCTGTTCCTCATCAATGGCAAGAGGATCCAGTATTCAAGCAGAGCCGGAGAGAGAGAGACCGGGAGAGAGTTCTTCTCCCAAGAGCCTGAGACTGGGAGAGAGTTCTTCTCCCAAGAGCCCGAGACTGTTGTGTTACCAGACTTGGAGTGTTGCTCTTGTTGGTGTATGTGAAGCTTAAATGTGTTGTTACGGCTGTAGTGGCAGCTTTGATGTGTTAAGCTTAAACCGAGGTCAACTTAAATGTCTTGTGGCTGTAGTGTACAGCTTTGAATTGCTTGCCCGTTGTTGAGTGTTGGAGCAGTAGGGAGTGGGTGCCATTTTTCTTTTCTCCTGTTTGTTTTGTTTTTTTTTTGTTTGTTTTTTGTTAGTTAGGAAGTAAGGTAAGAGTTGTGTTGTTTATTGTTGTAGGTTAATTAGGTTGTCCTTCTACCGGCTAGTGATCTTTTGTTTGTTTTGGCTTTACCTGCTCCTGAAGAACACGCTTCATTTCTTTTTCTTTTGGAGCTGTTTGTTTAGGATTCTTTTTGCACTGTATTTATCACTTATTGTAAATAAATGTATTGGAAATCTTACTTTGTGGATTGTGTGCTGGGACTCAGTATAGGTTCACTTTTCTTTGTCGCTGTTCATTTTTTGCTTTAAAGTGACTTTCCCTTTTGCCCCTAGAACATGAATTGGGAACATAACACTGGTAACAGTGGGCATTGTGTAGGCTAATTATTCTTATAGAATGTAGTCTTTTCTCTCTCTCTGTTTTGCATGCGTGGTCATAATCATTATTGTTGTTATTATTATTCTATATATATATTTTTTGCCTCTGTCACAGTGTATTCAGTGTATACTGTTCATAGGCAACACCAATAGGTGTCATGTGACACAAAATAAACATATGACCACTGTTGTACAGTATCCATTACTTGGACTATTTAAATGTAGTAATTAAAAAAAAAAAAAAGCCAAAGAGATCGTCGCGCTGCGATGGGTGTATGCCCAGCCAGATCTGCCGATCCGTCTAGCGATCAATGGGTGAGTTCCTGCCTGTCCGCACTCAACGACAAAAGTAAAAGGCGCTCGGCAGCTATTTATACCACAGACTGGACCTGTCTTTCACTTCGACGGTAACTAAAAAAAAATTCAAGCTGCGATTTTTTACGATGGAGATCCTCGCGCGATCGAGTGTAGATTGTGTTGAACACGATAAGAACAAAAAATTCTGCGTTTATTCCTTAAAACAGTCGGCATTTCCCACATTGCTTCTGCTCTGCAGCTGCTATTGGCGCACGTCACTGTCATTAAGCGCCTCCTATTGGCGTAGGTAATGTTTACCTCACGATGATCAAGTATGTAAGGCGAACGGAACGAAACAGTCAAATGAACAATAAATTAACATGGTGAGTAACATTTTATAAACAATATTGTCAATATTGTTTGTTTTCCCTCTATTTTGCTGACTAGAATTTCAAAATAAAGCCCTACCAGAGTCTCAATGCAACAACAGAAAGCGATTGAACCCTGAATTTTGTGAACAGTGACATAATCCTATATAATTATAAATTCAATTGTTATAAGACTTTACAATATTACTGTTTGTTGTTGTATTTTTTTCAAAACTTGAAACTTGTGTGTGTGTGTGTGTGTGTGTGTGTCAGTTGGATTTTTTAATGTTTTTGAAATAAGTCTCATGCGCTCCCCCAGCCTGCATTTATTTGATTAAAATATAGTAGCCTAGGCTATAAACTACAGTATTGTGATCTATTATTTTTATATTTTATAATATATTATAATTGTAACGATCTCATAGCTTTATTTATGCAATTGTAAATACAGTGAAAATCAGAATCAGAAAGAGCTTTATTGCCAAGTATGCTTGCGCATACGAGGAATTTGTCTTGGTGACAGTAGCTTCCAGTACACATACAATATAAAGTGACAAGACAAGTGACAAGTAACATAGGTATAATATATGAATATATGAAAATATATGAATGCCAGATCTGATGCCGCTTTCTGTGTATGCACTGGAAAGATGGATTTTCCTTTAATGATTTAATTTGACTGGTGTTGCGTCCCAGGGCGTATGCATTTGTGTTTTATAATGTGTAAGTGTCACTCATTGATTTATTGAGTGTGTGTGCTGCCAATGGACCCAACGGCCTGCTGGGAGTTGTAGTTTTGTTGTATGGTTTGTCCAATTTCCTGTGCTCCTCCCTGTCCTCATCTAGGTGATGGGACCTACCAGCTGTTCCTCATCAATGGCAAGAGGATCCAGTATTCAAGCAGAGCCGGAGAGAGAGAGACCGGGAGAGAGTTCTTCTCCCAAGAGCCTGAGACTGGGAGAGAGTTCTTCTCCCAAGAGCCCGAGACTGTTGTGTTACCAGACTTGGAGTGTTGCTCTTGTTGGTGTATGTGAAGCTTAAATGTGTTGTTACGGCTGTAGTGGCAGCTTTGATGTGTTAAGCTTAAACCGAGGTCAACTTAAATGTCTTGTGGCTGTAGTGTACAGCTTTGAATTGCTTGCCCGTTGTTGAGTGTTGGAGCAGTAGGGAGTGGGTGCCATTTTTCTTTTCTCCTGTTTGTTTTGTTTTTTTTTTGTTTGTTTTTTGTTAGTTAGGAAGTAAGGTAAGAGTTGTGTTGTTTATTGTTGTAGGTTAATTAGGTTGTCCTTCTACCGGCTAGTGATCTTTTGTTTGTTTTGGCTTTACCTGCTCCTGAAGAACACGCTTCATTTCTTTTTCTTTTGGAGCTGTTTGTTTAGGATTCTTTTTGCACTGTATTTATCACTTATTGTAAATAAATGTATTGGAAATCTTACTTTGTGGATTGTGTGCTGGGACTCAGTATAGGTTCACTTTTCTTTGTCGCTGTTCATTTTTTGCTTTAAAGTGACTTTCCCTTTTGCCCCTAGAACATGAATTGGGAACATAACACTGGTAACAGTGGGCATTGTGTAGGCTAATTATTCTTATAGAATGTAGTCTTTTCTCTCTCTCTGTTTTGCATGCGTGGTCATAATCATTATTGTTGTTATTATTATTCTATATATATATTTTTTGCCTCTGTCACAGTGTATTCAGTGTATACTGTTCATAGGCAACACCAATAGGTGTCATGTGACACAAAATAAACATATGACCACTGTTGTACAGTATCCATTACTTGGACTATTTAAATGTAGTATTAAAAAAAAAAAAAAGCCAAAAAGATCGTCGCGCTGCGATGGGAGTATGCCCAGCCAGATCTGCCGATCCGTCTAGCGATCAATGGGTGAGTTCCTGCCTGTCCGCACTCAACGACAATAGTAAAGGGCGCTCGGCAGCCATTTATACCACAGACTGGACCTGTCTTTCACTTCGACGGTAACTAAAAAAAAATTCAAGCTGCGATTTTTTACGATGGAGATCCTCGCGCGATCGAGTGTAGATTGTGTTGAACACGATAAGAACAAAAAATTCTGCGTTTATTCCTTAAAACAGTCGGCATTTCCCACATTGCTTCTGCTCTGCAGCTGCTATTGGCGCACGTCACTGTCATTAAGCGCCTCCTATTGGCGTAGGTAATGTTTACCTCACGATGATCAAGTATGTAAGGCGAACGGAACGAAACAGTCAAATGAACAATAAATTAACATGGTGAGTAACATTTTATAAACAATATTGTCAATATTGTTTGTTTTCCCTCTATTTTGCTGACTAGAATTTCAAAATAAAGCCCTACCAGAGTCTCAATGCAACAACAGAAAGCGATTGAACCCTGAATTTTGTGAACAGTGACATAATCCTATATAATTATAAATTCAATTGTTATAAGACTTTACAATATTACTGTTTGTTGTTGTATTTTTTTCAAAACTTGAAACTTGTGTGTGTGTGTGTGTGTGTGTGTGTCAGTTGGATTTTTTAATGTTTTTGAAATAAGTCTCATGCGCTCCCCCAGCCTGCATTTATTTGATTAAAATATAGTAGCCTAGGCTATAAACTACAGTATTGTGATCTATTATTTTTATATTTTATAATATATTATAATTGTAACGATCTCATAGCTTTATTTATGCAATTGTAAATACAGTGAAAATCAGAATCAGAAAGAGCTTTATTGCCAAGTATGCTTGCGCATACGAGGAATTTGTCTTGGTGACAGTAGCTTCCAGTACACATACAATATAAAGTGACAAGACAAGTGACAAGTAACATAGGTATAATATATGAATATATGAAAATATATGAATGCCAGATCTGATGCCGCTTTCTGTGTATGCACTGGAAAGATGGATTTTCCTTTAATGATTTAATTTGACTGGTGTTGCGTCCCAGGGCGTATGCATTTGTGTTTTATAATGTGTAAGTGTCACTCATTGATTTATTGAGTGTGTGTGCTGCCAATGGACCCAACGGCCTGCTGGGAGTTGTAGTTTTGTTGTATGGTTTGTCCAATTTCCTGTGCTCCTCCCTGTCCTCATCTAGGTGATGGGACCTACCAGCTGTTCCTCATCAATGGCAAGAGGATCCAGTATTCAAGCAGAGCCGGAGAGAGAGAGACCGGGAGAGAGTTCTTCTCCCAAGAGCCTGAGACTGGGAGAGAGTTCTTCTCCCAAGAGCCCGAGACTGTTGTGTTACCAGACTTGGAGTGTTGCTCTTGTTGGTGTATGTGAAGCTTAAATGTGTTGTTACGGCTGTAGTGGCAGCTTTGATGTGTTAAGCTTAAACCGAGGTCAACTTAAATGTCTTGTGGCTGTAGTGTACAGCTTTGAATTGCTTGCCCGTTGTTGAGTGTTGGAGCAGTAGGGAGTGGGTGCCATTTTTCTTTTCTCCTGTTTGTTTTGTTTTTTTTTTGTTTGTTTTTTGTTAGTTAGGAAGTAAGGTAAGAGTTGTGTTGTTTATTGTTGTAGGTTAATTAGGTTGTCCTTCTACCGGCTAGTGATCTTTTGTTTGTTTTGGCTTTACCTGCTCCTGAAGAACACGCTTCATTTCTTTTTCTTTTGGAGCTGTTTGTTTAGGATTCTTTTTGCACTGTATTTATCACTTATTGTAAATAAATGTATTGGAAATCTTACTTTGTGGATTGTGTGCTGGGACTCAGTATAGGTTCACTTTTCTTTGTCGCTGTTCATTTTTTGCTTTAAAGTGACTTTCCCTTTTGCCCCTAGAACATGAATTGGGAACATAACACTGGTAACAGTGGGCATTGTGTAGGCTAATTATTCTTATAGAATGTAGTCTTTTCTCTCTCTCTGTTTTGCATGCGTGGTCATAATCATTATTGTTGTTATTATTATTCTATATATATATTTTTTGCCTCTGTCACAGTGTATTCAGTGTATACTGTTCATAGGCAACACCAATAGGTGTCATGTGACACAAAATAAACATATGACCACTGTTGTACAGTATCCATTACTTGGACTATTTAAATGTAGTAATTAAAAAAAAAAAAAAGCCAAAGAGATCGTCGCGCTGCGATGGGTGTATGCCCAGCCAGATCTGCCGATCCGTCTAGCGATCAATGGGTGAGTTCCTGCCTGTCCGCACTCAACGACAAAAGTAAAAGGCGCTCGGCAGCTATTTATACCACAGACTGGACCTGTCTTTCACTTCGACGGTAACTAAAAAAAAATTCAAGCTGCGATTTTTTACGATGGAGATCCTCGCGCGATCGAGTGTAGATTGTGTTGAACACGATAAGAACAAAAAATTCTGCGTTTATTCCTTAAAACAGTCGGCATTTCCCACATTGCTTCTGCTCTGCAGCTGCTATTGGCGCACGTCACTGTCATTAAGCGCCTCCTATTGGCGTAGGTAATGTTTACCTCACGATGATCAAGTATGTAAGGCGAACGGAACGAAACAGTCAAATGAACAATAAATTAACATGGTGAGTAACATTTTATAAACAATATTGTCAATATTGTTTGTTTTCCCTCTATTTTGCTGACTAGAATTTCAAAATAAAGCCCTACCAGAGTCTCAATGCAACAACAGAAAGCGATTGAACCCTGAATTTTGTGAACAGTGACATAATCCTATATAATTATAAATTCAATTGTTATAAGACTTTACAATATTACTGTTTGTTGTTGTATTTTTTTCAAAACTTGAAACTTGTGTGTGTGTGTGTGTGTGTGTGTGTCAGTTGGATTTTTTAATGTTTTTGAAATAAGTCTCATGCGCTCCCCCAGCCTGCATTTATTTGATTAAAATATAGTAGCCTAGGCTATAAACTACAGTATTGTGATCTATTATTTTTATATTTTATAATATATTATAATTGTAACGATCTCATAGCTTTATTTATGCAATTGTAAATACAGTGAAAATCAGAATCAGAAAGAGCTTTATTGCCAAGTATGCTTGCGCATACGAGGAATTTGTCTTGGTGACAGTAGCTTCCAGTACACATACAATATAAAGTGACAAGACAAGTGACAAGTAACATAGGTATAATATATGAATATATGAAAATATATGAATGCCAGATCTGATGCCGCTTTCTGTGTATGCACTGGAAAGATGGATTTTCCTTTAATGATTTAATTTGACTGGTGTTGCGTCCCAGGGCGTATGCATTTGTGTTTTATAATGTGTAAGTGTCACTCATTGATTTATTGAGTGTGTGTGCTGCCAATGGACCCAACGGCCTGCTGGGAGTTGTAGTTTTGTTGTATGGTTTGTCCAATTTCCTGTGCTCCTCCCTGTCCTCATCTAGGTGATGGGACCTACCAGCTGTTCCTCATCAATGGCAAGAGGATCCAGTATTCAAGCAGAGCCGGAGAGAGAGAGACCGGGAGAGAGTTCTTCTCCCAAGAGCCTGAGACTGGGAGAGAGTTCTTCTCCCAAGAGCCCGAGACTGTTGTGTTACCAGACTTGGAGTGTTGCTCTTGTTGGTGTATGTGAAGCTTAAATGTGTTGTTACGGCTGTAGTGGCAGCTTTGATGTGTTAAGCTTAAACCGAGGTCAACTTAAATGTCTTGTGGCTGTAGTGTACAGCTTTGAATTGCTTGCCCGTTGTTGAGTGTTGGAGCAGTAGGGAGTGGGTGCCATTTTTCTTTTCTCCTGTTTGTTTTGTTTTTTTTTTGTTTGTTTTTTGTTAGTTAGGAAGTAAGGTAAGAGTTGTGTTGTTTATTGTTGTAGGTTAATTAGGTTGTCCTTCTACCGGCTAGTGATCTTTTGTTTGTTTTGGCTTTACCTGCTCCTGAAGAACACGCTTCATTTCTTTTTCTTTTGGAGCTGTTTGTTTAGGATTCTTTTTGCACTGTATTTATCACTTATTGTAAATAAATGTATTGGAAATCTTACTTTGTGGATTGTGTGCTGGGACTCAGTATAGGTTCACTTTTCTTTGTCGCTGTTCATTTTTTGCTTTAAAGTGACTTTCCCTTTTGCCCCTAGAACATGAATTGGGAACATAACACTGGTAACAGTGGGCATTGTGTAGGCTAATTATTCTTATAGAATGTAGTCTTTTCTCTCTCTCTGTTTTGCATGCGTGGTCATAATCATTATTGTTGTTATTATTATTCTATATATATATTTTTTGCCTCTGTCACAGTGTATTCAGTGTATACTGTTCATAGGCAACACCAATAGGTGTCATGTGACACAAAATAAACATATGACCACTGTTGTACAGTATCCATTACTTGGACTATTTAAATGTAGTAATTAAAAAAAAAAAAAAGCCAAAGAGATCGTCGCGCTGCGATGGGTGTATGCCCAGCCAGATCTGCCGATCCGTCTAGCGATCAATGGGTGAGTTCCTGCCTGTCCGCACTCAACGACAAAAGTAAAAGGCGCTCGGCAGCTATTTATACCACAGACTGGACCTGTCTTTCACTTCGACGGTAACTAAAAAAAAATTCAAGCTGCGATTTTTTACGATGGAGATCCTCGCGCGATCGAGTGTAGATTGTGTTGAACACGATAAGAACAAAAAATTCTGCGTTTATTCCTTAAAACAGTCGGCATTTCCCACATTGCTTCTGCTCTGCAGCTGCTATTGGCGCACGTCACTGTCATTAAGCGCCTCCTATTGGCGTAGGTAATGTTTACCTCACGATGATCAAGTATGTAAGGCGAACGGAACGAAACAGTCAAATGAACAATAAATTAACATGGTGAGTAACATTTTATAAACAATATTGTCAATATTGTTTGTTTTCCCTCTATTTTGCTGACTAGAATTTCAAAATAAAGCCCTACCAGAGTCTCAATGCAACAACAGAAAGCGATTGAACCCTGAATTTTGTGAACAGTGACATAATCCTATATAATTATAAATTCAATTGTTATAAGACTTTACAATATTACTGTTTGTTGTTGTATTTTTTTCAAAACTTGAAACTTGTGTGTGTGTGTGTGTGTGTGTGTGTCAGTTGGATTTTTTAATGTTTTTGAAATAAGTCTCATGCGCTCCCCCAGCCTGCATTTATTTGATTAAAATATAGTAGCCTAGGCTATAAACTACAGTATTGTGATCTATTATTTTTATATTTTATAATATATTATAATTGTAACGATCTCATAGCTTTATTTATGCAATTGTAAATACAGTGAAAATCAGAATCAGAAAGAGCTTTATTGCCAAGTATGCTTGCGCATACGAGGAATTTGTCTTGGTGACAGTAGCTTCCAGTACACATACAATATAAAGTGACAAGACAAGTGACAAGTAACATAGGTATAATATATGAATATATGAAAATATATGAATGCCAGATCTGATGCCGCTTTCTGTGTATGCACTGGAAAGATGGATTTTCCTTTAATGATTTAATTTGACTGGTGTTGCGTCCCAGGGCGTATGCATTTGTGTTTTATAATGTGTAAGTGTCACTCATTGATTTATTGAGTGTGTGTGCTGCCAATGGACCCAACGGCCTGCTGGGAGTTGTAGTTTTGTTGTATGGTTTGTCCAATTTCCTGTGCTCCTCCCTGTCCTCATCTAGGTGATGGGACCTACCAGCTGTTCCTCATCAATGGCAAGAGGATCCAGTATTCAAGCAGAGCCGGAGAGAGAGAGACCGGGAGAGAGTTCTTCTCCCAAGAGCCTGAGACTGGGAGAGAGTTCTTCTCCCAAGAGCCCGAGACTGTTGTGTTACCAGACTTGGAGTGTTGCTCTTGTTGGTGTATGTGAAGCTTAAATGTGTTGTTACGGCTGTAGTGGCAGCTTTGATGTGTTAAGCTTAAACCGAGGTCAACTTAAATGTCTTGTGGCTGTAGTGTACAGCTTTGAATTGCTTGCCCGTTGTTGAGTGTTGGAGCAGTAGGGAGTGGGTGCCATTTTTCTTTTCTCCTGTTTGTTTTGTTTTTTTTTTGTTTGTTTTTTGTTAGTTAGGAAGTAAGGTAAGAGTTGTGTTGTTTATTGTTGTAGGTTAATTAGGTTGTCCTTCTACCGGCTAGTGATCTTTTGTTTGTTTTGGCTTTACCTGCTCCTGAAGAACACGCTTCATTTCTTTTTCTTTTGGAGCTGTTTGTTTAGGATTCTTTTTGCACTGTATTTATCACTTATTGTAAATAAATGTATTGGAAATCTTACTTTGTGGATTGTGTGCTGGGACTCAGTATAGGTTCACTTTTCTTTGTCGCTGTTCATTTTTTGCTTTAAAGTGACTTTCCCTTTTGCCCCTAGAACATGAATTGGGAACATAACACTGGTAACAGTGGGCATTGTGTAGGCTAATTATTCTTATAGAATGTAGTCTTTTCTCTCTCTCTGTTTTGCATGCGTGGTCATAATCATTATTGTTGTTATTATTATTCTATATATATATTTTTTGCCTCTGTCACAGTGTATTCAGTGTATACTGTTCATAGGCAACACCAATAGGTGTCATGTGACACAAAATAAACATATGACCACTGTTGTACAGTATCCATTACTTGGACTATTTAAATGTAGTATTAAAAAAAAAAAAAAGCCAAAAAGATCGTCGCGCTGCGATGGGAGTATGCCCAGCCAGATCTGCCGATCCGTCTAGCGATCAATGGGTGAGTTCCTGCCTGTCCGCACTCAACGACAATAGTAAAGGGCGCTCGGCAGCCATTTATACCACAGACTGGACCTGTCTTTCACTTCGACGGTAACTAAAAAAAAATTCAAGCTGCGATTTTTTACGATGGAGATCCTCGCGCGATCGAGTGTAGATTGTGTTGAACACGATAAGAACAAAAAATTCTGCGTTTATTCCTTAAAACAGTCGGCATTTCCCACATTGCTTCTGCTCTGCAGCTGCTATTGGCGCACGTCACTGTCATTAAGCGCCTCCTATTGGCGTAGGTAATGTTTACCTCACGATGATCAAGTATGTAAGGCGAACGGAACGAAACAGTCAAATGAACAATAAATTAACATGGTGAGTAACATTTTATAAACAATATTGTCAATATTGTTTGTTTTCCCTCTATTTTGCTGACTAGAATTTCAAAATAAAGCCCTACCAGAGTCTCAATGCAACAACAGAAAGCGATTGAACCCTGAATTTTGTGAACAGTGACATAATCCTATATAATTATAAATTCAATTGTTATAAGACTTTACAATATTACTGTTTGTTGTTGTATTTTTTTCAAAACTTGAAACTTGTGTGTGTGTGTGTGTGTGTGTGTGTCAGTTGGATTTTTTAATGTTTTTGAAATAAGTCTCATGCGCTCCCCCAGCCTGCATTTATTTGATTAAAATATAGTAGCCTAGGCTATAAACTACAGTATTGTGATCTATTATTTTTATATTTTATAATATATTATAATTGTAACGATCTCATAGCTTTATTTATGCAATTGTAAATACAGTGAAAATCAGAATCAGAAAGAGCTTTATTGCCAAGTATGCTTGCGCATACGAGGAATTTGTCTTGGTGACAGTAGCTTCCAGTACACATACAATATAAAGTGACAAGACAAGTGACAAGTAACATAGGTATAATATATGAATATATGAAAATATATGAATGCCAGATCTGATGCCGCTTTCTGTGTATGCACTGGAAAGATGGATTTTCCTTTAATGATTTAATTTGACTGGTGTTGCGTCCCAGGGCGTATGCATTTGTGTTTTATAATGTGTAAGTGTCACTCATTGATTTATTGAGTGTGTGTGCTGCCAATGGACCCAACGGCCTGCTGGGAGTTGTAGTTTTGTTGTATGGTTTGTCCAATTTCCTGTGCTCCTCCCTGTCCTCATCTAGGTGATGGGACCTACCAGCTGTTCCTCATCAATGGCAAGAGGATCCAGTATTCAAGCAGAGCCGGAGAGAGAGAGACCGGGAGAGAGTTCTTCTCCCAAGAGCCTGAGACTGGGAGAGAGTTCTTCTCCCAAGAGCCCGAGACTGTTGTGTTACCAGACTTGGAGTGTTGCTCTTGTTGGTGTATGTGAAGCTTAAATGTGTTGTTACGGCTGTAGTGGCAGCTTTGATGTGTTAAGCTTAAACCGAGGTCAACTTAAATGTCTTGTGGCTGTAGTGTACAGCTTTGAATTGCTTGCCCGTTGTTGAGTGTTGGAGCAGTAGGGAGTGGGTGCCATTTTTCTTTTCTCCTGTTTGTTTTGTTTTTTTTTTGTTTGTTTTTTGTTAGTTAGGAAGTAAGGTAAGAGTTGTGTTGTTTATTGTTGTAGGTTAATTAGGTTGTCCTTCTACCGGCTAGTGATCTTTTGTTTGTTTTGGCTTTACCTGCTCCTGAAGAACACGCTTCATTTCTTTTTCTTTTGGAGCTGTTTGTTTAGGATTCTTTTTGCACTGTATTTATCACTTATTGTAAATAAATGTATTGGAAATCTTACTTTGTGGATTGTGTGCTGGGACTCAGTATAGGTTCACTTTTCTTTGTCGCTGTTCATTTTTTGCTTTAAAGTGACTTTCCCTTTTGCCCCTAGAACATGAATTGGGAACATAACACTGGTAACAGTGGGCATTGTGTAGGCTAATTATTCTTATAGAATGTAGTCTTTTCTCTCTCTCTGTTTTGCATGCGTGGTCATAATCATTATTGTTGTTATTATTATTCTATATATATATTTTTTGCCTCTGTCACAGTGTATTCAGTGTATACTGTTCATAGGCAACACCAATAGGTGTCATGTGACACAAAATAAACATATGACCACTGTTGTACAGTATCCATTACTTGGACTATTTAAATGTAGTATTAAAAAAAAAAAAAAGCCAAAAAGATCGTCGCGCTGCGATGGGAGTATGCCCAGCCAGATCTGCCGATCCGTCTAGCGATCAATGGGTGAGTTCCTGCCTGTCCGCACTCAACGACAATAGTAAAGGGCGCTCGGCAGCCATTTATACCACAGACTGGACCTGTCTTTCACTTCGACGGTAACTAAAAAAAAATTCAAGCTGCGATTTTTTACGATGGAGATCCTCGCGCGATCGAGTGTAGATTGTGTTGAACACGATAAGAACAAAAAATTCTGCGTTTATTCCTTAAAACAGTCGGCATTTCCCACATTGCTTCTGCTCTGCAGCTGCTATTGGCGCACGTCACTGTCATTAAGCGCCTCCTATTGGCGTAGGTAATGTTTACCTCACGATGATCAAGTATGTAAGGCGAACGGAACGAAACAGTCAAATGAACAATAAATTAACATGGTGAGTAACATTTTATAAACAATATTGTCAATATTGTTTGTTTTCCCTCTATTTTGCTGACTAGAATTTCAAAATAAAGCCCTACCAGAGTCTCAATGCAACAACAGAAAGCGATTGAACCCTGAATTTTGTGAACAGTGACATAATCCTATATAATTATAAATTCAATTGTTATAAGACTTTACAATATTACTGTTTGTTGTTGTATTTTTTTCAAAACTTGAAACTTGTGTGTGTGTGTGTGTGTGTGTGTGTCAGTTGGATTTTTTAATGTTTTTGAAATAAGTCTCATGCGCTCCCCCAGCCTGCATTTATTTGATTAAAATATAGTAGCCTAGGCTATAAACTACAGTATTGTGATCTATTATTTTTATATTTTATAATATATTATAATTGTAACGATCTCATAGCTTTATTTATGCAATTGTAAATACAGTGAAAATCAGAATCAGAAAGAGCTTTATTGCCAAGTATGCTTGCGCATACGAGGAATTTGTCTTGGTGACAGTAGCTTCCAGTACACATACAATATAAAGTGACAAGACAAGTGACAAGTAACATAGGTATAATATATGAATATATGAAAATATATGAATGCCAGATCTGATGCCGCTTTCTGTGTATGCACTGGAAAGATGGATTTTCCTTTAATGATTTAATTTGACTGGTGTTGCGTCCCAGGGCGTATGCATTTGTGTTTTATAATGTGTAAGTGTCACTCATTGATTTATTGAGTGTGTGTGCTGCCAATGGACCCAACGGCCTGCTGGGAGTTGTAGTTTTGTTGTATGGTTTGTCCAATTTCCTGTGCTCCTCCCTGTCCTCATCTAGGTGATGGGACCTACCAGCTGTTCCTCATCAATGGCAAGAGGATCCAGTATTCAAGCAGAGCCGGAGAGAGAGAGACCGGGAGAGAGTTCTTCTCCCAAGAGCCTGAGACTGGGAGAGAGTTCTTCTCCCAAGAGCCCGAGACTGTTGTGTTACCAGACTTGGAGTGTTGCTCTTGTTGGTGTATGTGAAGCTTAAATGTGTTGTTACGGCTGTAGTGGCAGCTTTGATGTGTTAAGCTTAAACCGAGGTCAACTTAAATGTCTTGTGGCTGTAGTGTACAGCTTTGAATTGCTTGCCCGTTGTTGAGTGTTGGAGCAGTAGGGAGTGGGTGCCATTTTTCTTTTCTCCTGTTTGTTTTGTTTTTTTTTTGTTTGTTTTTTGTTAGTTAGGAAGTAAGGTAAGAGTTGTGTTGTTTATTGTTGTAGGTTAATTAGGTTGTCCTTCTACCGGCTAGTGATCTTTTGTTTGTTTTGGCTTTACCTGCTCCTGAAGAACACGCTTCATTTCTTTTTCTTTTGGAGCTGTTTGTTTAGGATTCTTTTTGCACTGTATTTATCACTTATTGTAAATAAATGTATTGGAAATCTTACTTTGTGGATTGTGTGCTGGGACTCAGTATAGGTTCACTTTTCTTTGTCGCTGTTCATTTTTTGCTTTAAAGTGACTTTCCCTTTTGCCCCTAGAACATGAATTGGGAACATAACACTGGTAACAGTGGGCATTGTGTAGGCTAATTATTCTTATAGAATGTAGTCTTTTCTCTCTCTCTGTTTTGCATGCGTGGTCATAATCATTATTGTTGTTATTATTATTCTATATATATATTTTTTGCCTCTGTCACAGTGTATTCAGTGTATACTGTTCATAGGCAACACCAATAGGTGTCATGTGACACAAAATAAACATATGACCACTGTTGTACAGTATCCATTACTTGGACTATTTAAATGTAGTATTAAAAAAAAAAAAAAGCCAAAAAGATCGTCGCGCTGCGATGGGAGTATGCCCAGCCAGATCTGCCGATCCGTCTAGCGATCAATGGGTGAGTTCCTGCCTGTCCGCACTCAACGACAATAGTAAAGGGCGCTCGGCAGCCATTTATACCACAGACTGGACCTGTCTTTCACTTCGACGGTAACTAAAAAAAAATTCAAGCTGCGATTTTTTACGATGGAGATCCTCGCGCGATCGAGTGTAGATTGTGTTGAACACGATAAGAACAAAAAATTCTGCGTTTATTCCTTAAAACAGTCGGCATTTCCCACATTGCTTCTGCTCTGCAGCTGCTATTGGCGCACGTCACTGTCATTAAGCGCCTCCTATTGGCGTAGGTAATGTTTACCTCACGATGATCAAGTATGTAAGGCGAACGGAACGAAACAGTCAAATGAACAATAAATTAACATGGTGAGTAACATTTTATAAACAATATTGTCAATATTGTTTGTTTTCCCTCTATTTTGCTGACTAGAATTTCAAAATAAAGCCCTACCAGAGTCTCAATGCAACAACAGAAAGCGATTGAACCCTGAATTTTGTGAACAGTGACATAATCCTATATAATTATAAATTCAATTGTTATAAGACTTTACAATATTACTGTTTGTTGTTGTATTTTTTTCAAAACTTGAAACTTGTGTGTGTGTGTGTGTGTGTGTGTGTCAGTTGGATTTTTTAATGTTTTTGAAATAAGTCTCATGCGCTCCCCCAGCCTGCATTTATTTGATTAAAATATAGTAGCCTAGGCTATAAACTACAGTATTGTGATCTATTATTTTTATATTTTATAATATATTATAATTGTAACGATCTCATAGCTTTATTTATGCAATTGTAAATACAGTGAAAATCAGAATCAGAAAGAGCTTTATTGCCAAGTATGCTTGCGCATACGAGGAATTTGTCTTGGTGACAGTAGCTTCCAGTACACATACAATATAAAGTGACAAGACAAGTGACAAGTAACATAGGTATAATATATGAATATATGAAAATATATGAATGCCAGATCTGATGCCGCTTTCTGTGTATGCACTGGAAAGATGGATTTTCCTTTAATGATTTAATTTGACTGGTGTTGCGTCCCAGGGCGTATGCATTTGTGTTTTATAATGTGTAAGTGTCACTCATTGATTTATTGAGTGTGTGTGCTGCCAATGGACCCAACGGCCTGCTGGGAGTTGTAGTTTTGTTGTATGGTTTGTCCAATTTCCTGTGCTCCTCCCTGTCCTCATCTAGGTGATGGGACCTACCAGCTGTTCCTCATCAATGGCAAGAGGATCCAGTATTCAAGCAGAGCCGGAGAGAGAGAGACCGGGAGAGAGTTCTTCTCCCAAGAGCCTGAGACTGGGAGAGAGTTCTTCTCCCAAGAGCCCGAGACTGTTGTGTTACCAGACTTGGAGTGTTGCTCTTGTTGGTGTATGTGAAGCTTAAATGTGTTGTTACGGCTGTAGTGGCAGCTTTGATGTGTTAAGCTTAAACCGAGGTCAACTTAAATGTCTTGTGGCTGTAGTGTACAGCTTTGAATTGCTTGCCCGTTGTTGAGTGTTGGAGCAGTAGGGAGTGGGTGCCATTTTTCTTTTCTCCTGTTTGTTTTGTTTTTTTTTTGTTTGTTTTTTGTTAGTTAGGAAGTAAGGTAAGAGTTGTGTTGTTTATTGTTGTAGGTTAATTAGGTTGTCCTTCTACCGGCTAGTGATCTTTTGTTTGTTTTGGCTTTACCTGCTCCTGAAGAACACGCTTCATTTCTTTTTCTTTTGGAGCTGTTTGTTTAGGATTCTTTTTGCACTGTATTTATCACTTATTGTAAATAAATGTATTGGAAATCTTACTTTGTGGATTGTGTGCTGGGACTCAGTATAGGTTCACTTTTCTTTGTCGCTGTTCATTTTTTGCTTTAAAGTGACTTTCCCTTTTGCCCCTAGAACATGAATTGGGAACATAACACTGGTAACAGTGGGCATTGTGTAGGCTAATTATTCTTATAGAATGTAGTCTTTTCTCTCTCTCTGTTTTG
The DNA here is from genome assembly GCF_965113295.1 of Leuciscus leuciscus. Classification (NCBI taxonomy): domain Eukaryota; kingdom Metazoa; phylum Chordata; class Actinopteri; order Cypriniformes; family Leuciscidae; genus Leuciscus; species Leuciscus leuciscus. The sequence continues at coordinate 34,643,638 of NC_138725.1, read as the reverse complement.
CATGCGTGGTCATAATCATTATTGTTGTTATTATTATTCTATATATATATTTTTTGCCTCTGTCACAGTGTATTCAGTGTATACTGTTCATAGGCAACACCAATAGGTGTCATGTGACACAAAATAAACATATGACCACTGTTGTACAGTATCCATTACTTGGACTATTTAAATGTAGTAATTAAAAAAAAAAAAAAGCCAAAAAGATCGTCGCGCTGCGATGGGAGTATGCCCAGCCAGATCTGCCGATCCGTCTAGCGATCAATGGGTGAGTTCCTGCCTGTCCGCACTCAACGACAATAGTAAAGGGCGCTCGGCAGCCATTTATACCACAGACTGGACCTGTCTTTCACTTCGACGGTAACTAAAAAAAAATTCAAGCTGCGATTTTTTACGATGGAGATCATCGCGCGATCGAGTGTAGATTGTGTTGAACACGATAAGAACAAAAAATTCTGCGTTTATTCCTTAAAACAGTCGGCATTTCCCACATTGCTTCTGCTCTGCAGCTGCTATTGGCGCACGTCACTGTCATTAAGCGCCTCCTATTGGCGTAGGTAATGTTTACCTCACGATGATCAAGTATGTAAGGCGAACGGAACGAAACAGTCAAATGAACAATAAATTAACATGGTGAGTAACATTTTATAAACAATATTGTCAATATTGTTTGTTTTCCCTCTATTTTGCTGACTAGAATTTCAAAATAAAGCCCTACCAGAGTCTCAATGCAACAACAGAAAGCGATTGAACCCTGAATTTTGTGAACAGTGACATAATCCTATATAATTATAAATTCAATTGTTATAAGACTTTACAATATTACTGTTTGTTGTTGTATTTTTTTCAAAACTTGAAACTTGTGTGTGTGTGTGTGTGTGTGTGTCAGTTGGATTTTTTAATGTTTTTGAAATAAGTCTCATGCGCTCCCCCAGCCTGCATTTATTTGATTAAAATATAGTAGCCTAGGCTATAAACTACAGTATTGTGATCTATTATTTTTATATTTTATAATATATTATAATTGTAACGATCTCATAGCTTTATTTATGCAATTGTAAATACAGTGAAAATCAGAATCAGAAAGAGCTTTATTGCCAAGTATGCTTGCGCATACGAGGAATTTGTCTTGGTGACAGTAGCTTCCAGTACACATACAATATAAAGTGACAAGACAAGTGACAAGTAACATAGGTATAATATATGAATATATGAAAATATATGAATGCCAGATCTGATGCCGCTTTCTGTGTATGCACTGGAAAGATGGATTTTCCTTTAATGATTTAATTTGACTGGTGTTGCGTCCCAGGGCGTATGCATTTGTGTTTTATAATGTGTAAGTGTCACTCATTGATTTATTGAGTGTGTGTGCTGCCAATGGACCCAACGGCCTGCTGGGAGTTGTAGTTTTGTTGTATGGTTTGTCCAATTTCCTGTGCTCCTCCCTGTCCTCATCTAGGTGATGGGACCTACCAGCTGTTCCTCATCAATGGCAAGAGGATCCAGTATTCAAGCAGAGCCGGAGAGAGAGAGACCGGGAGAGAGTTCTTCTCCCAAGAGCCTGAGACTGGGAGAGAGTTCTTCTCCCAAGAGCCCGAGACTGTTGTGTTACCAGACTTGGAGTGTTGCTCTTGTTGGTGTATGTGAAGCTTAAATGTGTTGTTACGGCTGTAGTGGCAGCTTTGATGTGTTAAGCTTAAACCGAGGTCAACTTAAATGTCTTGTGGCTGTAGTGTACAGCTTTGAATTGCTTGCCCGTTGTTGAGTGTTGGAGCAGTAGGGAGTGGGTGCCATTTTTCTTTTCTCCTGTTTGTTTTGTTTTTTTTTTGTTTGTTTTTTGTTAGTTAGGAAGTAAGGTAAGAGTTGTGTTGTTTATTGTTGTAGGTTAATTAGGTTGTCCTTCTACCGGCTAGTGATCTTTTGTTTGTTTTGGCTTTACCTGCTCCTGAAGAACACGCTTCATTTCTTTTTCTTTTGGAGCTGTTTGTTTAGGATTCTTTTTGCACTGTATTTATCACTTATTGTAAATAAATGTATTGGAAATCTTACTTTGTGGATTGTGTGCTGGGACTCAGTATAGGTTCACTTTTCTTTGTCGCTGTTCATTTTTTGCTTTAAAGTGACTTTCCCTTTTGCCCCTAGAACATGAATTGGGAACATAACACTGGTAACAGTGGGCATTGTGTAGGCTAATTATTCTTATAGAATGTAGTCTTTTCTCTCTCTCTGTTTTGCATGCGTGGTCATAATCATTATTGTTGTTATTATTATTCTATATATATATTTTTTGCCTCTGTCACAGTGTATTCAGTGTATACTGTTCATAGGCAACACCAATAGGTGTCATGTGACACAAAATAAACATATGACCACTGTTGTACAGTATCCATTACTTGGACTATTTAAATGTAGTAATTAAAAAAAAAAAAAAGCCAAAGAGATCGTCGCGCTGCGATGGGTGTATGCCCAGCCAGATCTGCCGATCCGTCTAGCGATCAATGGGTGAGTTCCTGCCTGTCCGCACTCAACGACAAAAGTAAAAGGCGCTCGGCAGCTATTTATACCACAGACTGGACCTGTCTTTCACTTCGACGGTAACTAAAAAAAAATTCAAGCTGCGATTTTTTACGATGGAGATCCTCGCGCGATCGAGTGTAGATTGTGTTGAACACGATAAGAACAAAAAATTCTGCGTTTATTCCTTAAAACAGTCGGCATTTCCCACATTGCTTCTGCTCTGCAGCTGCTATTGGCGCACGTCACTGTCATTAAGCGCCTCCTATTGGCGTAGGTAATGTTTACCTCACGATGATCAAGTATGTAAGGCGAACGGAACGAAACAGTCAAATGAACAATAAATTAACATGGTGAGTAACATTTTATAAACAATATTGTCAATATTGTTTGTTTTCCCTCTATTTTGCTGACTAGAATTTCAAAATAAAGCCCTACCAGAGTCTCAATGCAACAACAGAAAGCGATTGAACCCTGAATTTTGTGAACAGTGACATAATCCTATATAATTATAAATTCAATTGTTATAAGACTTTACAATATTACTGTTTGTTGTTGTATTTTTTTCAAAACTTGAAACTTGTGTGTGTGTGTGTGTGTGTGTGTGTCAGTTGGATTTTTTAATGTTTTTGAAATAAGTCTCATGCGCTCCCCCAGCCTGCATTTATTTGATTAAAATATAGTAGCCTAGGCTATAAACTACAGTATTGTGATCTATTATTTTTATATTTTATAATATATTATAATTGTAACGATCTCATAGCTTTATTTATGCAATTGTAAATACAGTGAAAATCAGAATCAGAAAGAGCTTTATTGCCAAGTATGCTTGCGCATACGAGGAATTTGTCTTGGTGACAGTAGCTTCCAGTACACATACAATATAAAGTGACAAGACAAGTGACAAGTAACATAGGTATAATATATGAATATATGAAAATATATGAATGCCAGATCTGATGCCGCTTTCTGTGTATGCACTGGAAAGATGGATTTTCCTTTAATGATTTAATTTGACTGGTGTTGCGTCCCAGGGCGTATGCATTTGTGTTTTATAATGTGTAAGTGTCACTCATTGATTTATTGAGTGTGTGTGCTGCCAATGGACCCAACGGCCTGCTGGGAGTTGTAGTTTTGTTGTATGGTTTGTCCAATTTCCTGTGCTCCTCCCTGTCCTCATCTAGGTGATGGGACCTACCAGCTGTTCCTCATCAATGGCAAGAGGATCCAGTATTCAAGCAGAGCCGGAGAGAGAGAGACCGGGAGAGAGTTCTTCTCCCAAGAGCCTGAGACTGGGAGAGAGTTCTTCTCCCAAGAGCCCGAGACTGTTGTGTTACCAGACTTGGAGTGTTGCTCTTGTTGGTGTATGTGAAGCTTAAATGTGTTGTTACGGCTGTAGTGGCAGCTTTGATGTGTTAAGCTTAAACCGAGGTCAACTTAAATGTCTTGTGGCTGTAGTGTACAGCTTTGAATTGCTTGCCCGTTGTTGAGTGTTGGAGCAGTAGGGAGTGGGTGCCATTTTTCTTTTCTCCTGTTTGTTTTGTTTTTTTTTTGTTTGTTTTTTGTTAGTTAGGAAGTAAGGTAAGAGTTGTGTTGTTTATTGTTGTAGGTTAATTAGGTTGTCCTTCTACCGGCTAGTGATCTTTTGTTTGTTTTGGCTTTACCTGCTCCTGAAGAACACGCTTCATTTCTTTTTCTTTTGGAGCTGTTTGTTTAGGATTCTTTTTGCACTGTATTTATCACTTATTGTAAATAAATGTATTGGAAATCTTACTTTGTGGATTGTGTGCTGGGACTCAGTATAGGTTCACTTTTCTTTGTCGCTGTTCATTTTTTGCTTTAAAGTGACTTTCCCTTTTGCCCCTAGAACATGAATTGGGAACATAACACTGGTAACAGTGGGCATTGTGTAGGCTAATTATTCTTATAGAATGTAGTCTTTTCTCTCTCTCTGTTTTGCATGCGTGGTCATAATCATTATTGTTGTTATTATTATTCTATATATATATTTTTTGCCTCTGTCACAGTGTATTCAGTGTATACTGTTCATAGGCAACACCAATAGGTGTCATGTGACACAAAATAAACATATGACCACTGTTGTACAGTATCCATTACTTGGACTATTTAAATGTAGTAATTAAAAAAAAAAAAAAGCCAAAAAGATCGTCGCGCTGCGATGGGAGTATGCCCAGCCAGATCTGCCGATCCGTCTAGCGATCAATGGGTGAGTTCCTGCCTGTCCGCACTCAACGACAATAGTAAAGGGCGCTCGGCAGCCATTTATACCACAGACTGGACCTGTCTTTCACTTCGACGGTAACTAAAAAAAAATTCAAGCTGCGATTTTTTACGATGGAGATCATCGCGCGATCGAGTGTAGATTGTGTTGAACACGATAAGAACAAAAAATTCTGCGTTTATTCCTTAAAACAGTCGGCATTTCCCACATTGCTTCTGCTCTGCAGCTGCTATTGGCGCACGTCACTGTCATTAAGCGCCTCCTATTGGCGTAGGTAATGTTTACCTCACGATGATCAAGTATGTAAGGCGAACGGAACGAAACAGTCAAATGAACAATAAATTAACATGGTGAGTAACATTTTATAAACAATATTGTCAATATTGTTTGTTTTCCCTCTATTTTGCTGACTAGAATTTCAAAATAAAGCCCTACCAGAGTCTCAATGCAACAACAGAAAGCGATTGAACCCTGAATTTTGTGAACAGTGACATAATCCTATATAATTATAAATTCAATTGTTATAAGACTTTACAATATTACTGTTTGTTGTTGTATTTTTTTCAAAACTTGAAACTTGTGTGTGTGTGTGTGTGTGTGTGTGTCAGTTGGATTTTTTAATGTTTTTGAAATAAGTCTCATGCGCTCCCCCAGCCTGCATTTATTTGATTAAAATATAGTAGCCTAGGCTATAAACTACAGTATTGTGATCTATTATTTTTATATTTTATAATATATTATAATTGTAACGATCTCATAGCTTTATTTATGCAATTGTAAATACAGTGAAAATCAGAATCAGAAAGAGCTTTATTGCCAAGTATGCTTGCGCATACGAGGAATTTGTCTTGGTGACAGTAGCTTCCAGTACACATACAATATAAAGTGACAAGACAAGTGACAAGTAACATAGGTATAATATATGAATATATGAAAATATATGAATGCCAGATCTGATGCCGCTTTCTGTGTATGCACTGGAAAGATGGATTTTCCTTTAATGATTTAATTTGACTGGTGTTGCGTCCCAGGGCGTATGCATTTGTGTTTTATAATGTGTAAGTGTCACTCATTGATTTATTGAGTGTGTGTGCTGCCAATGGACCCAACGGCCTGCTGGGAGTTGTAGTTTTGTTGTATGGTTTGTCCAATTTCCTGTGCTCCTCCCTGTCCTCATCTAGGTGATGGGACCTACCAGCTGTTCCTCATCAATGGCAAGAGGATCCAGTATTCAAGCAGAGCCGGAGAGAGAGAGACCGGGAGAGAGTTCTTCTCCCAAGAGCCTGAGACTGGGAGAGAGTTCTTCTCCCAAGAGCCCGAGACTGTTGTGTTACCAGACTTGGAGTGTTGCTCTTGTTGGTGTATGTGAAGCTTAAATGTGTTGTTACGGCTGTAGTGGCAGCTTTGATGTGTTAAGCTTAAACCGAGGTCAACTTAAATGTCTTGTGGCTGTAGTGTACAGCTTTGAATTGCTTGCCCGTTGTTGAGTGTTGGAGCAGTAGGGAGTGGGTGCCATTTTTCTTTTCTCCTGTTTGTTTTGTTTTTTTTTTGTTTGTTTTTTGTTAGTTAGGAAGTAAGGTAAGAGTTGTGTTGTTTATTGTTGTAGGTTAATTAGGTTGTCCTTCTACCGGCTAGTGATCTTTTGTTTGTTTTGGCTTTACCTGCTCCTGAAGAACACGCTTCATTTCTTTTTCTTTTGGAGCTGTTTGTTTAGGATTCTTTTTGCACTGTATTTATCACTTATTGTAAATAAATGTATTGGAAATCTTACTTTGTGGATTGTGTGCTGGGACTCAGTATAGGTTCACTTTTCTTTGTCGCTGTTCATTTTTTGCTTTAAAGTGACTTTCCCTTTTGCCCCTAGAACATGAATTGGGAACATAACACTGGTAACAGTGGGCATTGTGTAGGCTAATTATTCTTATAGAATGTAGTCTTTTCTCTCTCTCTGTTTTGCATGCGTGGTCATAATCATTATTGTTGTTATTATTATTCTATATATATATTTTTTGCCTCTGTCACAGTGTATTCAGTGTATACTGTTCATAGGCAACACCAATAGGTGTCATGTGACACAAAATAAACATATGACCACTGTTGTACAGTATCCATTACTTGGACTATTTAAATGTAGTATTAAAAAAAAAAAAAAGCCAAAAAGATCGTCGCGCTGCGATGGGAGTATGCCCAGCCAGATCTGCCGATCCGTCTAGCGATCAATGGGTGAGTTCCTGCCTGTCCGCACTCAACGACAATAGTAAAGGGCGCTCGGCAGCCATTTATACCACAGACTGGACCTGTCTTTCACTTCGACGGTAACTAAAAAAAAATTCAAGCTGCGATTTTTTACGATGGAGATCCTCGCGCGATCGAGTGTAGATTGTGTTGAACACGATAAGAACAAAAAATTCTGCGTTTATTCCTTAAAACAGTCGGCATTTCCCACATTGCTTCTGCTCTGCAGCTGCTATTGGCGCACGTCACTGTCATTAAGCGCCTCCTATTGGCGTAGGTAATGTTTACCTCACGATGATCAAGTATGTAAGGCGAACGGAACGAAACAGTCAAATGAACAATAAATTAACATGGTGAGTAACATTTTATAAACAATATTGTCAATATTGTTTGTTTTCCCTCTATTTTGCTGACTAGAATTTCAAAATAAAGCCCTACCAGAGTCTCAATGCAACAACAGAAAGCGATTGAACCCTGAATTTTGTGAACAGTGACATAATCCTATATAATTATAAATTCAATTGTTATAAGACTTTACAATATTACTGTTTGTTGTTGTATTTTTTTCAAAACTTGAAACTTGTGTGTGTGTGTGTGTGTGTGTGTGTCAGTTGGATTTTTTAATGTTTTTGAAATAAGTCTCATGCGCTCCCCCAGCCTGCATTTATTTGATTAAAATATAGTAGCCTAGGCTATAAACTACAGTATTGTGATCTATTATTTTTATATTTTATAATATATTATAATTGTAACGATCTCATAGCTTTATTTATGCAATTGTAAATACAGTGAAAATCAGAATCAGAAAGAGCTTTATTGCCAAGTATGCTTGCGCATACGAGGAATTTGTCTTGGTGACAGTAGCTTCCAGTACACATACAATATAAAGTGACAAGACAAGTGACAAGTAACATAGGTATAATATATGAATATATGAAAATATATGAATGCCAGATCTGATGCCGCTTTCTGTGTATGCACTGGAAAGATGGATTTTCCTTTAATGATTTAATTTGACTGGTGTTGCGTCCCAGGGCGTATGCATTTGTGTTTTATAATGTGTAAGTGTCACTCATTGATTTATTGAGTGTGTGTGCTGCCAATGGACCCAACGGCCTGCTGGGAGTTGTAGTTTTGTTGTATGGTTTGTCCAATTTCCTGTGCTCCTCCCTGTCCTCATCTAGGTGATGGGACCTACCAGCTGTTCCTCATCAATGGCAAGAGGATCCAGTATTCAAGCAGAGCCGGAGAGAGAGAGACCGGGAGAGAGTTCTTCTCCCAAGAGCCTGAGACTGGGAGAGAGTTCTTCTCCCAAGAGCCCGAGACTGTTGTGTTACCAGACTTGGAGTGTTGCTCTTGTTGGTGTATGTGAAGCTTAAATGTGTTGTTACGGCTGTAGTGGCAGCTTTGATGTGTTAAGCTTAAACCGAGGTCAACTTAAATGTCTTGTGGCTGTAGTGTACAGCTTTGAATTGCTTGCCCGTTGTTGAGTGTTGGAGCAGTAGGGAGTGGGTGCCATTTTTCTTTTCTCCTGTTTGTTTTGTTTTTTTTTTGTTTGTTTTTTGTTAGTTAGGAAGTAAGGTAAGAGTTGTGTTGTTTATTGTTGTAGGTTAATTAGGTTGTCCTTCTACCGGCTAGTGATCTTTTGTTTGTTTTGGCTTTACCTGCTCCTGAAGAACACGCTTCATTTCTTTTTCTTTTGGAGCTGTTTGTTTAGGATTCTTTTTGCACTGTATTTATCACTTATTGTAAATAAATGTATTGGAAATCTTACTTTGTGGATTGTGTGCTGGGACTCAGTATAGGTTCACTTTTCTTTGTCGCTGTTCATTTTTTGCTTTAAAGTGACTTTCCCTTTTGCCCCTAGAACATGAATTGGGAACATAACACTGGTAACAGTGGGCATTGTGTAGGCTAATTATTCTTATAGAATGTAGTCTTTTCTCTCTCTCTGTTTTGCATGCGTGGTCATAATCATTATTGTTGTTATTATTATTCTATATATATATTTTTTGCCTCTGTCACAGTGTATTCAGTGTATACTGTTCATAGGCAACACCAATAGGTGTCATGTGACACAAAATAAACATATGACCACTGTTGTACAGTATCCATTACTTGGACTATTTAAATGTAGTAATTAAAAAAAAAAAAAAGCCAAAGAGATCGTCGCGCTGCGATGGGTGTATGCCCAGCCAGATCTGCCGATCCGTCTAGCGATCAATGGGTGAGTTCCTGCCTGTCCGCACTCAACGACAAAAGTAAAAGGCGCTCGGCAGCCATTTATACCACAGACTGGACCTGTCTTTCACTTCGACGGTAACTAAAAAAAAATTCAAGCTGCGATTTTTTACGATGGAGATCCTCGCGCGATCGAGTGTAGATTGTGTTGAACACGATAAGAACAAAAAATTCTGCGTTTATTCCTTAAAACAGTCGGCATTTCCCACATTGCTTCTGCTCTGCAGCTGCTATTGGCGCACGTCACTGTCATTAAGCGCCTCCTATTGGCGTAGGTAATGTTTACCTCACGATGATCAAGTATGTAAGGCGAACGGAACGAAACAGTCAAATGAACAATAAATTAACATGGTGAGTAACATTTTATAAACAATATTGTCAATATTGTTTGTTTTCCCTCTATTTTGCTGACTAGAATTTCAAAATAAAGCCCTACCAGAGTCTCAATGCAACAACAGAAAGCGATTGAACCCTGAATTTTGTGAACAGTGACATAATCCTATATAATTATAAATTCAATTGTTATAAGACTTTACAATATTACTGTTTGTTGTTGTATTTTTTTCAAAACTTGAAACTTGTGTGTGTGTGTGTGTGTGTGTGTGTCAGTTGGATTTTTTAATGTTTTTGAAATAAGTCTCATGCGCTCCCCCAGCCTGCATTTATTTGATTAAAATATAGTAGCCTAGGCTATAAACTACAGTATTGTGATCTATTATTTTTATATTTTATAATATATTATAATTGTAACGATCTCATAGCTTTATTTATGCAATTGTAAATACAGTGAAAATCAGAATCAGAAAGAGCTTTATTGCCAAGTATGCTTGCGCATACGAGGAATTTGTCTTGGTGACAGTAGCTTCCAGTACACATACAATATAAAGTGACAAGACAAGTGACAAGTAACATAGGTATAATATATGAATATATGAAAATATATGAATGCCAGATCTGATGCCGCTTTCTGTGTATGCACTGGAAAGATGGATTTTCCTTTAATGATTTAATTTGACTGGTGTTGCGTCCCAGGGCGTATGCATTTGTGTTTTATAATGTGTAAGTGTCACTCATTGATTTATTGAGTGTGTGTGCTGCCAATGGACCCAACGGCCTGCTGGGAGTTGTAGTTTTGTTGTATGGTTTGTCCAATTTCCTGTGCTCCTCCCTGTCCTCATCTAGGTGATGGGACCTACCAGCTGTTCCTCATCAATGGCAAGAGGATCCAGTATTCAAGCAGAGCCGGAGAGAGAGAGACCGGGAGAGAGTTCTTCTCCCAAGAGCCTGAGACTGGGAGAGAGTTCTTCTCCCAAGAGCCCGAGACTGTTGTGTTACCAGACTTGGAGTGTTGCTCTTGTTGGTGTATGTGAAGCTTAAATGTGTTGTTACGGCTGTAGTGGCAGCTTTGATGTGTTAAGCTTAAACCGAGGTCAACTTAAATGTCTTGTGGCTGTAGTGTACAGCTTTGAATTGCTTGCCCGTTGTTGAGTGTTGGAGCAGTAGGGAGTGGGTGCCATTTTTCTTTTCTCCTGTTTGTTTTGTTTTTTTTTTGTTTGTTTTTTGTTAGTTAGGAAGTAAGGTAAGAGTTGTGTTGTTTATTGTTGTAGGTTAATTAGGTTGTCCTTCTACCGGCTAGTGATCTTTTGTTTGTTTTGGCTTTACCTGCTCCTGAAGAACACGCTTCATTTCTTTTTCTTTTGGAGCTGTTTGTTTAGGATTCTTTTTGCACTGTATTTATCACTTATTGTAAATAAATGTATTGGAAATCTTACTTTGTGTATTGTGTGCTGGGACTCAGTATAGGTTCACTTTTCTTTGTCGCTGTTCATTTTTTGCTTTAAAGTGACTTTCCCTTTTGCCCCTAGAACATGAATTGGGAACATAACACTGGTAACAGTGGGCATTGTGTAGGCTAATTATTCTTATAGAATGTAGTCTTTTCTCTCTCTCTGTTTTGCATGCGTGGTCATAATCATTATTGTTGTTATTATTATTCTATATATATATTTTTTGCCTCTGTCACAGTGTATTCAGTGTATACTGTTCATAGGCAACACCAATAGGTGTCATGTGACACAAAATAAACATATGACCACTGTTGTACAGTATCCATTACTTGGACTATTTAAATGTAGTATTAAAAAAAAAAAAAAGCCAAAAAGATCGTCGCGCTGCGATGGGAGTATGCCCAGCCAGATCTGCCGATCCGTCTAGCGATCAATGGGTGAGTTCCTGCCTGTCCGCACTCAACGACAATAGTAAAGGGCGCTCGGCAGCCATTTATACCACAGACTGGACCTGTCTTTCACTTCGACGGTAACTAAAAAAAAATTCAAGCTGCGATTTTTTACGATGGAGATCCTCGCGCGATCGAGTGTAGATTGTGTTGAACACGATAAGAACAAAAAATTCTGCGTTTATTCCTTAAAACAGTCGGCATTTCCCACATTGCTTCTGCTCTGCAGCTGCTATTGGCGCACGTCACTGTCATTAAGCGCCTCCTATTGGCGTAGGTAATGTTTACCTCACGATGATCAAGTATGTAAGGCGAACGGAACGAAACAGTCAAATGAACAATAAATTAACATGGTGAGTAACATTTTATAAACAATATTGTCAATATTGTTTGTTTTCCCTCTATTTTGCTGACTAGAATTTCAAAATAAAGCCCTACCAGAGTCTCAATGCAACAACAGAAAGCGATTGAACCCTGAATTTTGTGAACAGTGACATAATCCTATATAATTATAAATTCAATTGTTATAAGACTTTACAATATTACTGTTTGTTGTTGTATTTTTTTCAAAACTTGAAACTTGTGTGTGTGTGTGTGTGTGTGTGTGTCAGTTGGATTTTTTAATGTTTTTGAAATAAGTCTCATGCGCTCCCCCAGCCTGCATTTATTTGATTAAAATATAGTAGCCTAGGCTATAAACTACAGTATTGTGATCTATTATTTTTATATTTTATAATATATTATAATTGTAACGATCTCATAGCTTTATTTATGCAATTGTAAATACAGTGAAAATCAGAATCAGAAAGAGCTTTATTGCCAAGTATGCTTGCGCATACGAGGAATTTGTCTTGGTGACAGTAGCTTCCAGTACACATACAATATAAAGTGACAAGACAAGTGACAAGTAACATAGGTATAATATATGAATATATGAAAATATATGAATGCCAGATCTGATGCCGCTTTCTGTGTATGCACTGGAAAGATGGATTTTCCTTTAATGATTTAATTTGACTGGTGTTGCGTCCCAGGGCGTATGCATTTGTGTTTTATAATGTGTAAGTGTCACTCATTGATTTATTGAGTGTGTGTGCTGCCAATGGACCCAACGGCCTGCTGGGAGTTGTAGTTTTGTTGTATGGTTTGTCCAATTTCCTGTGCTCCTCCCTGTCCTCATCTAGGTGATGGGACCTACCAGCTGTTCCTCATCAATGGCAAGAGGATCCAGTATTCAAGCAGAGCCGGAGAGAGAGAGACCGGGAGAGAGTTCTTCTCCCAAGAGCCTGAGACTGGGAGAGAGTTCTTCTCCCAAGAGCCCGAGACTGTTGTGTTACCAGACTTGGAGTGTTGCTCTTGTTGGTGTATGTGAAGCTTAAATGTGTTGTTACGGCTGTAGTGGCAGCTTTGATGTGTTAAGCTTAAACCGAGGTCAACTTAAATGTCTTGTGGCTGTAGTGTACAGCTTTGAATTGCTTGCCCGTTGTTGAGTGTTGGAGCAGTAGGGAGTGGGTGCCATTTTTCTTTTCTCCTGTTTGTTTTGTTTTTTTTTTGTTTGTTTTTTGTTAGTTAGGAAGTAAGGTAAGAGTTGTGTTGTTTATTGTTGTAGGTTAATTAGGTTGTCCTTCTACCGGCTAGTGATCTTTTGTTTGTTTTGGCTTTACCTGCTCCTGAAGAACACGCTTCATTTCTTTTTCTTTTGGAGCTGTTTGTTTAGGATTCTTTTTGCACTGTATTTATCACTTATTGTAAATAAATGTATTGGAAATCTTACTTTGTGTATTGTGTGCTGGGACTCAGTATAGGTTCACTTTTCTTTGTCGCTGTTCATTTTTTGCTTTAAAGTGACTTTCCCTTTTGCCCCTAGAACATGAATTGGGAACATAACACTGGTAACAGTGGGCATTGTGTAGGCTAATTATTCTTATAGAATGTAGTCTTTTCTCTCTCTCTGTTTTGCATGCGTGGTCATAATCATTATTGTTGTTATTATTATTCTATATATATATTTTTTGCCTCTGTCACAGTGTATTCAGTGTATACTGTTCATAGGCAACACCAATAGGTGTCATGTGACACAAAATAAACATATGACCACTGTTGTACAGTATCCATTACTTGGACTATTTAAATGTAGTAATTAAAAAAAAAAAAAAGCCAAAGAGATCGTCGCGCTGCGATGGGTGTATGCCCAGCCAGATCTGCCGATCCGTCTAGCGATCAATGGGTGAGTTCCTGCCTGTCCGCACTCAACGACAAAAGTAAAAGGCGCTCGGCAGCTATTTATACCACAGACTGGACCTGTCTTTCACTTCGACGGTAACTAAAAAAAAATTCAAGCTGCGATTTTTTACGATGGAGATCCTCGCGCGATCGAGTGTAGATTGTGTTGAACACGATAAGAACAAAAAATTCTGCGTTTATTCCTTAAAACAGTCGGCATTTCCCACATTGCTTCTGCTCTGCAGCTGCTATTGGCGCACGTCACTGTCATTAAGCGCCTCCTATTGGCGTAGGTAATGTTTACCTCACGATGATCAAGTATGTAAGGCGAACGGAACGAAACAGTCAAATGAACAATAAATTAACATGGTGAGTAACATTTTATAAACAATATTGTCAATATTGTTTGTTTTCCCTCTATTTTGCTGACTAGAATTTCAAAATAAAGCCCTACCAGAGTCTCAATGCAACAACAGAAAGCGATTGAACCCTGAATTTTGTGAACAGTGACATAATCCTATATAATTATAAATTCAATTGTTATAAGACTTTACAATATTACTGTTTGTTGTTGTATTTTTTTCAAAACTTGAAACTTGTGTGTGTGTGTGTGTGTGTGTGTGTCAGTTGGATTTTTTAATGTTTTTGAAATAAGTCTCATGCGCTCCCCCAGCCTGCATTTATTTGATTAAAATATAGTAGCCTAGGCTATAAACTACAGTATTGTGATCTATTATTTTTATATTTTATAATATATTATAATTGTAACGATCTCATAGCTTTATTTATGCAATTGTAAATACAGTGAAAATCAGAATCAGAAAGAGCTTTATTGCCAAGTATGCTTGCGCATACGAGGAATTTGTCTTGGTGACAGTAGCTTCCAGTACACATACAATATAAAGTGACAAGACAAGTGACAAGTAACATAGGTATAATATATGAATATATGAAAATATATGAATGCCAGATCTGATGCCGCTTTCTGTGTATGCACTGGAAAGATGGATTTTCCTTTAATGATTTAATTTGACTGGTGTTGCGTCCCAGGGCGTATGCATTTGTGTTTTATAATGTGTAAGTGTCACTCATTGATTTATTGAGTGTGTGTGCTGCCAATGGACCCAACGGCCTGCTGGGAGTTGTAGTTTTGTTGTATGGTTTGTCCAATTTCCTGTGCTCCTCCCTGTCCTCATCTAGGTGATGGGACCTACCAGCTGTTCCTCATCAATGGCAAGAGGATCCAGTATTCAAGCAGAGCCGGAGAGAGAGAGACCGGGAGAGAGTTCTTCTCCCAAGAGCCTGAGACTGGGAGAGAGTTCTTCTCCCAAGAGCCCGAGACTGTTGTGTTACCAGACTTGGAGTGTTGCTCTTGTTGGTGTATGTGAAGCTTAAATGTGTTGTTACGGCTGTAGTGGCAGCTTTGATGTGTTAAGCTTAAACCGAGGTCAACTTAAATGTCTTGTGGCTGTAGTGTACAGCTTTGAATTGCTTGCCCGTTGTTGAGTGTTGGAGCAGTAGGGAGTGGGTGCCATTTTTCTTTTCTCCTGTTTGTTTTGTTTTTTTTTTGTTTGTTTTTTGTTAGTTAGGAAGTAAGGTAAGAGTTGTGTTGTTTATTGTTGTAGGTTAATTAGGTTGTCCTTCTACCGGCTAGTGATCTTTTGTTTGTTTTGGCTTTACCTGCTCCTGAAGAACACGCTTCATTTCTTTTTCTTTTGGAGCTGTTTGTTTAGGATTCTTTTTGCACTGTATTTATCACTTATTGTAAATAAATGTATTGGAAATCTTACTTTGTGGATTGTGTGCTGGGACTCAGTATAGGTTCACTTTTCTTTGTCGCTGTTCATTTTTTGCTTTAAAGTGACTTTCCCTTTTGCCCCTAGAACATGAATTGGGAACATAACACTGGTAACAGTGGGCATTGTGTAGGCTAATTATTCTTATAGAATGTAGTCTTTTCTCTCTCTCTGTTTTGCATGCGTGGTCATAATCATTATTGTTGTTATTATTATTCTATATATATATTTTTTGCCTCTGTCACAGTGTATTCAGTGTATACTGTTCATAGGCAACACCAATAGGTGTCATGTGACACAAAATAAACATATGACCACTGTTGTACAGTATCCATTACTTGGACTATTTAAATGTAGTATTAAAAAAAAAAAAAAGCCAAAAAGATCGTCGCGCTGCGATGGGAGTATGCCCAGCCAGATCTGCCGATCCGTCTAGCGATCAATGGGTGAGTTCCTGCCTGTCCGCACTCAACGACAATAGTAAAGGGCGCTCGGCAGCCATTTATACCACAGACTGGACCTGTCTTTCACTTCGACGGTAACTAAAAAAAAATTCAAGCTGCGATTTTTTACGATGGAGATCCTCGCGCGATCGAGTGTAGATTGTGTTGAACACGATAAGAACAAAAAATTCTGCGTTTATTCCTTAAAACAGTCGGCATTTCCCACATTGCTTCTGCTCTGCAGCTGCTATTGGCGCACGTCACTGTCATTAAGCGCCTCCTATTGGCGTAGGTAATGTTTACCTCACGATGATCAAGTATGTAAGGCGAACGGAACGAAACAGTCAAATGAACAATAAATTAACATGGTGAGTAACATTTTATAAACAATATTGTCAATATTGTTTGTTTTCCCTCTATTTTGCTGACTAGAATTTCAAAATAAAGCCCTACCAGAGTCTCAATGCAACAACAGAAAGCGATTGAACCCTGAATTTTGTGAACAGTGACATAATCCTATATAATTATAAATTCAATTGTTATAAGACTTTACAATATTACTGTTTGTTGTTGTATTTTTTTCAAAACTTGAAACTTGTGTGTGTGTGTGTGTGTGTGTGTGTCAGTTGGATTTTTTAATGTTTTTGAAATAAGTCTCATGCGCTCCCCCAGCCTGCATTTATTTGATTAAAATATAGTAGCCTAGGCTATAAACTACAGTATTGTGATCTATTATTTTTATATTTTATAATATATTATAATTGTAACGATCTCATAGCTTTATTTATGCAATTGTAAATACAGTGAAAATCAGAATCAGAAAGAGCTTTATTGCCAAGTATGCTTGCGCATACGAGGAATTTGTCTTGGTGACAGTAGCTTCCAGTACACATACAATATAAAGTGACAAGACAAGTGACAAGTAACATAGGTATAATATATGAATATATGAAAATATATGAATGCCAGATCTGATGCCGCTTTCTGTGTATGCACTGGAAAGATGGATTTTCCTTTAATGATTTAATTTGACTGGTGTTGCGTCCCAGGGCGTATGCATTTGTGTTTTATAATGTGTAAGTGTCACTCATTGATTTATTGAGTGTGTGTGCTGCCAATGGACCCAACGGCCTGCTGGGAGTTGTAGTTTTGTTGTATGGTTTGTCCAATTTCCTGTGCTCCTCCCTGTCCTCATCTAGGTGATGGGACCTACCAGCTGTTCCTCATCAATGGCAAGAGGATCCAGTATTCAAGCAGAGCCGGAGAGAGAGAGACCGGGAGAGAGTTCTTCTCCCAAGAGCCTGAGACTGGGAGAGAGTTCTTCTCCCAAGAGCCCGAGACTGTTGTGTTACCAGACTTGGAGTGTTGCTCTTGTTGGTGTATGTGAAGCTTAAATGTGTTGTTACGGCTGTAGTGGCAGCTTTGATGTGTTAAGCTTAAACCGAGGTCAACTTAAATGTCTTGTGGCTGTAGTGTACAGCTTTGAATTGCTTGCCCGTTGTTGAGTGTTGGAGCAGTAGGGAGTGGGTGCCATTTTTCTTTTCTCCTGTTTGTTTTGTTTTTTTTTTGTTTGTTTTTTGTTAGTTAGGAAGTAAGGTAAGAGTTGTGTTGTTTATTGTTGTAGGTTAATTAGGTTGTCCTTCTACCGGCTAGTGATCTTTTGTTTGTTTTGGCTTTACCTGCTCCTGAAGAACACGCTTCATTTCTTTTTCTTTTGGAGCTGTTTGTTTAGGATTCTTTTTGCACTGTATTTATCACTTATTGTAAATAAATGTATTGGAAATCTTACTTTGTGGATTGTGTGCTGGGACTCAGTATAGGTTCACTTTTCTTTGTCGCTGTTCATTTTTTGCTTTAAAGTGACTTTCCCTTTTGCCCCTAGAACATGAATTGGGAACATAACACTGGTAACAGTGGGCATTGTGTAGGCTAATTATTCTTATAGAATGTAGTCTTTTCTCTCTCTCTGTTTTGCATGCGTGGTCATAATCATTATTGTTGTTATTATTATTCTATATATATATTTTTTGCCTCTGTCACAGTGTATTCAGTGTATACTGTTCATAGGCAACACCAATAGGTGTCATGTGACACAAAATAAACATATGACCACTGTTGTACAGTATCCATTACTTGGACTATTTAAATGTAGTAATTAAAAAAAAAAAAAAGCCAAAGAGATCGTCGCGCTGCGATGGGTGTATGCCCAGCCAGATCTGCCGATCCGTCTAGCGATCAATGGGTGAGTTCCTGCCTGTCCGCACTCAACGACAAAAGTAAAAGGCGCTCGGCAGCTATTTATACCACAGACTGGACCTGTCTTTCACTTCGACGGTAACTAAAAAAAAATTCAAGCTGCGATTTTTTACGATGGAGATCCTCGCGCGATCGAGTGTAGATTGTGTTGAACACGATAAGAACAAAAAATTCTGCGTTTATTCCTTAAAACAGTCGGCATTTCCCACATTGCTTCTGCTCTGCAGCTGCTATTGGCGCACGTCACTGTCATTAAGCGCCTCCTATTGGCGTAGGTAATGTTTACCTCACGATGATCAAGTATGTAAGGCGAACGGAACGAAACAGTCAAATGAACAATAAATTAACATGGTGAGTAACATTTTATAAACAATATTGTCAATATTGTTTGTTTTCCCTCTATTTTGCTGACTAGAATTTCAAAATAAAGCCCTACCAGAGTCTCAATGCAACAACAGAAAGCGATTGAACCCTGAATTTTGTGAACAGTGACATAATCCTATATAATTATAAATTCAATTGTTATAAGACTTTACAATATTACTGTTTGTTGTTGTATTTTTTTCAAAACTTGAAACTTGTGTGTGTGTGTGTGTGTGTGTGTGTCAGTTGGATTTTTTAATGTTTTTGAAATAAGTCTCATGCGCTCCCCCAGCCTGCATTTATTTGATTAAAATATAGTAGCCTAGGCTATAAACTACAGTATTGTGATCTATTATTTTTATATTTTATAATATATTATAATTGTAACGATCTCATAGCTTTATTTATGCAATTGTAAATACAGTGAAAATCAGAATCAGAAAGAGCTTTATTGCCAAGTATGCTTGCGCATACGAGGAATTTGTCTTGGTGACAGTAGCTTCCAGTACACATACAATATAAAGTGACAAGACAAGTGACAAGTAACATAGGTATAATATATGAATATATGAAAATATATGAATGCCAGATCTGATGCCGCTTTCTGTGTATGCACTGGAAAGATGGATTTTCCTTTAATGATTTAATTTGACTGGTGTTGCGTCCCAGGGCGTATGCATTTGTGTTTTATAATGTGTAAGTGTCACTCATTGATTTATTGAGTGTGTGTGCTGCCAATGGACCCAACGGCCTGCTGGGAGTTGTAGTTTTGTTGTATGGTTTGTCCAATTTCCTGTGCTCCTCCCTGTCCTCATCTAGGTGATGGGACCTACCAGCTGTTCCTCATCAATGGCAAGAGGATCCAGTATTCAAGCAGAGCCGGAGAGAGAGAGACCGGGAGAGAGTTCTTCTCCCAAGAGCCTGAGACTGGGAGAGAGTTCTTCTCCCAAGAGCCCGAGACTGTTGTGTTACCAGACTTGGAGTGTTGCTCTTGTTGGTGTATGTGAAGCTTAAATGTGTTGTTACGGCTGTAGTGGCAGCTTTGATGTGTTAAGCTTAAACCGAGGTCAACTTAAATGTCTTGTGGCTGTAGTGTACAGCTTTGAATTGCTTGCCCGTTGTTGAGTGTTGGAGCAGTAGGGAGTGGGTGCCATTTTTCTTTTCTCCTGTTTGTTTTGTTTTTTTTTTGTTTGTTTTTTGTTAGTTAGGAAGTAAGGTAAGAGTTGTGTTGTTTATTGTTGTAGGTTAATTAGGTTGTCCTTCTACCGGCTAGTGATCTTTTGTTTGTTTTGGCTTTACCTGCTCCTGAAGAACACGCTTCATTTCTTTTTCTTTTGGAGCTGTTTGTTTAGGATTCTTTTTGCACTGTATTTATCACTTATTGTAAATAAATGTATTGGAAATCTTACTTTGTGGATTGTGTGCTGGGACTCAGTATAGGTTCACTTTTCTTTGTCGCTGTTCATTTTTTGCTTTAAAGTGACTTTCCCTTTTGCCCCTAGAACATGAATTGGGAACATAACACTGGTAACAGTGGGCATTGTGTAGGCTAATTATTCTTATAGAATGTAGTCTTTTCTCTCTCTCTGTTTTGCATGCGTGGTCATAATCATTATTGTTGTTATTATTATTCTATATATATATTTTTTGCCTCTGTCACAGTGTATTCAGTGTATACTGTTCATAGGCAACACCAATAGGTGTCATGTGACACAAAATAAACATATGACCACTGTTGTACAGTATCCATTACTTGGACTATTTAAATGTAGTATTAAAAAAAAAAAAAAGCCAAAAAGATCGTCGCGCTGCGATGGGAGTATGCCCAGCCAGATCTGCCGATCCGTCTAGCGATCAATGGGTGAGTTCCTGCCTGTCCGCACTCAACGACAATAGTAAAGGGCGCTCGGCAGCCATTTATACCACAGACTGGACCTGTCTTTCACTTCGACGGTAACTAAAAAAAAATTCAAGCTGCGATTTTTTACGATGGAGATCCTCGCGCGATCGAGTGTAGATTGTGTTGAACACGATAAGAACAAAAAATTCTGCGTTTATTCCTTAAAACAGTCGGCATTTCCCACATTGCTTCTGCTCTGCAGCTGCTATTGGCGCACGTCACTGTCATTAAGCGCCTCCTATTGGCGTAGGTAATGTTTACCTCACGATGATCAAGTATGTAAGGCGAACGGAACGAAACAGTCAAATGAACAATAAATTAACATGGTGAGTAACATTTTATAAACAATATTGTCAATATTGTTTGTTTTCCCTCTATTTTGCTGACTAGAATTTCAAAATAAAGCCCTACCAGAGTCTCAATGCAACAACAGAAAGCGATTGAACCCTGAATTTTGTGAACAGTGACATAATCCTATATAATTATAAATTCAATTGTTATAAGACTTTACAATATTACTGTTTGTTGTTGTATTTTTTTCAAAACTTGAAACTTGTGTGTGTGTGTGTGTGTGTGTGTCAGTTGGATTTTTTAATGTTTTTGAAATAAGTCTCATGCGCTCCCCCAGCCTGCATTTATTTGATTAAAATATAGTAGCCTAGGCTATAAACTACAGTATTGTGATCTATTATTTTTATATTTTATAATATATTATAATTGTAACGATCTCATAGCTTTATTTATGCAATTGTAAATACAGTGAAAATCAGAATCAGAAAGAGCTTTATTGCCAAGTATGCTTGCGCATACGAGGAATTTGTCTTGGTGACAGTAGCTTCCAGTACACATACAATATAAAGTGACAAGACAAGTGACAAGTAACATAGGTATAATATATGAATATATGAAAATATATGAATGCCAGATCTGATGCCGCTTTCTGTGTATGCACTGGAAAGATGGATTTTCCTTTAATGATTTAATTTGACTGGTGTTGCGTCCCAGGGCGTATGCATTTGTGTTTTATAATGTGTAAGTGTCACTCATTGATTTATTGAGTGTGTGTGCTGCCAATGGACCCAACGGCCTGCTGGGAGTTGTAGTTTTGTTGTATGGTTTGTCCAATTTCCTGTGCTCCTCCCTGTCCTCATCTAGGTGATGGGACCTACCAGCTGTTCCTCATCAATGGCAAGAGGATCCAGTATTCAAGCAGAGCCGGAGAGAGAGAGACCGGGAGAGAGTTCTTCTCCCAAGAGCCTGAGACTGGGAGAGAGTTCTTCTCCCAAGAGCCCGAGACTGTTGTGTTACCAGACTTGGAGTGTTGCTCTTGTTGGTGTATGTGAAGCTTAAATGTGTTGTTACGGCTGTAGTGGCAGCTTTGATGTGTTAAGCTTAAACCGAGGTCAACTTAAATGTCTTGTGGCTGTAGTGTACAGCTTTGAATTGCTTGCCCGTTGTTGAGTGTTGGAGCAGTAGGGAGTGGGTGCCATTTTTCTTTTCTCCTGTTTGTTTTGTTTTTTTTTTGTTTGTTTTTTGTTAGTTAGGAAGTAAGGTAAGAGTTGTGTTGTTTATTGTTGTAGGTTAATTAGGTTGTCCTTCTACCGGCTAGTGATCTTTTGTTTGTTTTGGCTTTACCTGCTCCTGAAGAACACGCTTCATTTCTTTTTCTTTTGGAGCTGTTTGTTTAGGATTCTTTTTGCACTGTATTTATCACTTATTGTAAATAAATGTATTGGAAATCTTACTTTGTGGATTGTGTGCTGGGACTCAGTATAGGTTCACTTTTCTTTGTCGCTGTTCATTTTTTGCTTTAAAGTGACTTTCCCTTTTGCCCCTAGAACATGAATTGGGAACATAACACTGGTAACAGTGGGCATTGTGTAGGCTAATTATTCTTATAGAATGTAGTCTTTTCTCTCTCTCTGTTTTGCATGCGTGGTCATAATCATTATTGTTGTTATTATTATTCTATATATATATTTTTTGCCTCTGTCACAGTGTATTCAGTGTATACTGTTCATAGGCAACACCAATAGGTGTCATGTGACACAAAATAAACATATGACCACTGTTGTACAGTATCCATTACTTGGACTATTTAAATGTAGTATTAAAAAAAAAAAAAAGCCAAAAAGATCGTCGCGCTGCGATGGGAGTATGCCCAGCCAGATCTGCCGATCCGTCTAGCGATCAATGGGTGAGTTCCTGCCTGTCCGCACTCAACGACAATAGTAAAGGGCGCTCGGCAGCCATTTATACCACAGACTGGACCTGTCTTTCACTTCGACGGTAACTAAAAAAAAATTCAAGCTGCGATTTTTTACGATGGAGATCCTCGCGCGATCGAGTGTAGATTGTGTTGAACACGATAAGAACAAAAAATTCTGCGTTTATTCCTTAAAACAGTCGGCATTTCCCACATTGCTTCTGCTCTGCAGCTGCTATTGGCGCACGTCACTGTCATTAAGCGCCTCCTATTGGCGTAGGTAATGTTTACCTCACGATGATCAAGTATGTAAGGCGAACGGAACGAAACAGTCAAATGAACAATAAATTAACATGGTGAGTAACATTTTATAAACAATATTGTCAATATTGTTTGTTTTCCCTCTATTTTGCTGACTAGAATTTCAAAATAAAGCCCTACCAGAGTCTCAATGCAACAACAGAAAGCGATTGAACCCTGAATTTTGTGAACAGTGACATAATCCTATATAATTATAAATTCAATTGTTATAAGACTTTACAATATTACTGTTTGTTGTTGTATTTTTTTCAAAACTTGAAACTTGTGTGTGTGTGTGTGTGTGTGTGTGTCAGTTGGATTTTTTAATGTTTTTGAAATAAGTCTCATGCGCTCCCCCAGCCTGCATTTATTTGATTAAAATATAGTAGCCTAGGCTATAAACTACAGTATTGTGATCTATTATTTTTATATTTTATAATATATTATAATTGTAACGATCTCATAGCTTTATTTATGCAATTGTAAATACAGTGAAAATCAGAATCAGAAAGAGCTTTATTGCCAAGTATGCTTGCGCATACGAGGAATTTGTCTTGGTGACAGTAGCTTCCAGTACACATACAATATAAAGTGACAAGACAAGTGACAAGTAACATAGGTATAATATATGAATATATGAAAATATATGAATGCCAGATCTGATGCCGCTTTCTGTGTATGCACTGGAAAGATGGATTTTCCTTTAATGATTTAATTTGACTGGTGTTGCGTCCCAGGGCGTATGCATTTGTGTTTTATAATGTGTAAGTGTCACTCATTGATTTATTGAGTGTGTGTGCTGCCAATGGACCCAACGGCCTGCTGGGAGTTGTAGTTTTGTTGTATGGTTTGTCCAATTTCCTGTGCTCCTCCCTGTCCTCATCTAGGTGATGGGACCTACCAGCTGTTCCTCATCAATGGCAAGAGGATCCAGTATTCAAGCAGAGCCGGAGAGAGAGAGACCGGGAGAGAGTTCTTCTCCCAAGAGCCTGAGACTGGGAGAGAGTTCTTCTCCCAAGAGCCCGAGACTGTTGTGTTACCAGACTTGGAGTGTTGCTCTTGTTGGTGTATGTGAAGCTTAAATGTGTTGTTACGGCTGTAGTGGCAGCTTTGATGTGTTAAGCTTAAACCGAGGTCAACTTAAATGTCTTGTGGCTGTAGTGTACAGCTTTGAATTGCTTGCCCGTTGTTGAGTGTTGGAGCAGTAGGGAGTGGGTGCCATTTTTCTTTTCTCCTGTTTGTTTTGTTTTTTTTTTGTTTGTTTTTTGTTAGTTAGGAAGTAAGGTAAGAGTTGTGTTGTTTATTGTTGTAGGTTAATTAGGTTGTCCTTCTACCGGCTAGTGATCTTTTGTTTGTTTTGGCTTTACCTGCTCCTGAAGAACACGCTTCATTTCTTTTTCTTTTGGAGCTGTTTGTTTAGGATTCTTTTTGCACTGTATTTATCACTTATTGTAAATAAATGTATTGGAAATCTTACTTTGTGGATTGTGTGCTGGGACTCAGTATAGGTTCACTTTTCTTTGTCGCTGTTCATTTTTTGCTTTAAAGTGACTTTCCCTTTTGCCCCTAGAACATGAATTGGGAACATAACACTGGTAACAGTGGGCATTGTGTAGGCTAATTATTCTTATAGAATGTAGTCTTTTCTCTCTCTCTGTTTTGCATGCGTGGTCATAATCATTATTGTTGTTATTATTATTCTATATATATATTTTTTGCCTCTGTCACAGTGTATTCAGTGTATACTGTTCATAGGCAACACCAATAGGTGTCATGTGACACAAAATAAACATATGACCACTGTTGTACAGTATCCATTACTTGGACTATTTAAATGTAGTAATTAAAAAAAAAAAAAAGCCAAAGAGATCGTCGCGCTGCGATGGGTGTATGCCCAGCCAGATCTGCCGATCCGTCTAGCGATCAATGGGTGAGTTCCTGCCTGTCCGCACTCAACGACAAAAGTAAAAGGCGCTCGGCAGCTATTTATACCACAGACTGGACCTGTCTTTCACTTCGACGGTAACTAAAAAAAAATTCAAGCTGCGATTTTTTACGATGGAGATCCTCGCGCGATCGAGTGTAGATTGTGTTGAACACGATAAGAACAAAAAATTCTGCGTTTATTCCTTAAAACAGTCGGCATTTCCCACATTGCTTCTGCTCTGCAGCTGCTATTGGCGCACGTCACTGTCATTAAGCGCCTCCTATTGGCGTAGGTAATGTTTACCTCACGATGATCAAGTATGTAAGGCGAACGGAACGAAACAGTCAAATGAACAATAAATTAACATGGTGAGTAACATTTTATAAACAATATTGTCAATATTGTTTGTTTTCCCTCTATTTTGCTGACTAGAATTTCAAAATAAAGCCCTACCAGAGTCTCAATGCAACAACAGAAAGCGATTGAACCCTGAATTTTGTGAACAGTGACATAATCCTATATAATTATAAATTCAATTGTTATAAGACTTTACAATATTACTGTTTGTTGTTGTATTTTTTTCAAAACTTGAAACTTGTGTGTGTGTGTGTGTGTGTGTGTGTCAGTTGGATTTTTTAATGTTTTTGAAATAAGTCTCATGCGCTCCCCCAGCCTGCATTTATTTGATTAAAATATAGTAGCCTAGGCTATAAACTACAGTATTGTGATCTATTATTTTTATATTTTATAATATATTATAATTGTAACGATCTCATAGCTTTATTTATGCAATTGTAAATACAGTGAAAATCAGAATCAGAAAGAGCTTTATTGCCAAGTATGCTTGCGCATACGAGGAATTTGTCTTGGTGACAGTAGCTTCCAGTACACATACAATATAAAGTGACAAGACAAGTGACAAGTAACATAGGTATAATATATGAATATATGAAAATATATGAATGCCAGATCTGATGCCGCTTTCTGTGTATGCACTGGAAAGATGGATTTTCCTTTAATGATTTAATTTGACTGGTGTTGCGTCCCAGGGCGTATGCATTTGTGTTTTATAATGTGTAAGTGTCACTCATTGATTTATTGAGTGTGTGTGCTGCCAATGGACCCAACGGCCTGCTGGGAGTTGTAGTTTTGTTGTATGGTTTGTCCAATTTCCTGTGCTCCTCCCTGTCCTCATCTAGGTGATGGGACCTACCAGCTGTTCCTCATCAATGGCAAGAGGATCCAGTATTCAAGCAGAGCCGGAGAGAGAGAGACCGGGAGAGAGTTCTTCTCCCAAGAGCCTGAGACTGGGAGAGAGTTCTTCTCCCAAGAGCCCGAGACTGTTGTGTTACCAGACTTGGAGTGTTGCTCTTGTTGGTGTATGTGAAGCTTAAATGTGTTGTTACGGCTGTAGTGGCAGCTTTGATGTGTTAAGCTTAAACCGAGGTCAACTTAAATGTCTTGTGGCTGTAGTGTACAGCTTTGAATTGCTTGCCCGTTGTTGAGTGTTGGAGCAGTAGGGAGTGGGTGCCATTTTTCTTTTCTCCTGTTTGTTTTGTTTTTTTTTTGTTTGTTTTTTGTTAGTTAGGAAGTAAGGTAAGAGTTGTGTTGTTTATTGTTGTAGGTTAATTAGGTTGTCCTTCTACCGGCTAGTGATCTTTTGTTTGTTTTGGCTTTACCTGCTCCTGAAGAACACGCTTCATTTCTTTTTCTTTTGGAGCTGTTTGTTTAGGATTCTTTTTGCACTGTATTTATCACTTATTGTAAATAAATGTATTGGAAATCTTACTTTGTGGATTGTGTGCTGGGACTCAGTATAGGTTCACTTTTCTTTGTCGCTGTTCATTTTTTGCTTTAAAGTGACTTTCCCTTTTGCCCCTAGAACATGAATTGGGAACATAACACTGGTAACAGTGGGCATTGTGTAGGCTAATTATTCTTATAGAATGTAGTCTTTTCTCTCTCTCTGTTTTGCATGCGTGGTCATAATCATTATTGTTGTTATTATTATTCTATATATATATTTTTTGCCTCTTTCACAGTGTATTCAGTGTATACTGTTCATAGGCAACACCAATAGGTGTCATGTGACACAAAATAAACATATGACCACTGTTGTACAGTATCCATTACTTGGACTATTTAAATGTAGTAATTAAAAAAAAAAAAAAGCCAAAAAGATCGTCGCGCTGCGATGGGAGTATGCCCAGCCAGATCTGCCGATCCGTCTAGCGATCAATGGGTGAGTTCCTGCCTGTCCGCACTCAACGACAATAGTAAAGGGCGCTCGGCAGCCATTTATACCACAGACTGGACCTGTCTTTCACTTCGACGGTAACTAAAAAAAAATTCAAGCTGCGATTTTTTACGATGGAGATCATCGCGCGATCGAGTGTAGATTGTGTTGAACACGATAAGAACAAAAAATTCTGCGTTTATTCCTTAAAACAGTCGGCATTTCCCACATTGCTTCTGCTCTGCAGCTGCTATTGGCGCACGTCACTGTCATTAAGCGCCTCCTATTGGCGTAGGTAATGTTTACCTCACGATGATCAAGTATGTAAGGCGAACGGAACGAAACAGTCAAATGAACAATAAATTAACATGGTGAGTAACATTTTATAAACAATATTGTCAATATTGTTTGTTTTCCCTCTATTTTGCTGACTAGAATTTCAAAATAAAGCCCTACCAGAGTCTCAATGCAACAACAGAAAGCGATTGAACCCTGAATTTTGTGAACAGTGACATAATCCTATATAATTATAAATTCAATTGTTATAAGACTTTACAATATTACTGTTTGTTGTTGTATTTTTTTCAAAACTTGAAACTTGTGTGTGTGTGTGTGTGTGTGTGTGTCAGTTGGATTTTTTAATGTTTTTGAAATAAGTCTCATGCGCTCCCCCAGCCTGCATTTATTTGATTAAAATATAGTAGCCTAGGCTATAAACTACAGTATTGTGATCTATTATTTTTATATTTTATAATATATTATAATTGTAACGATCTCATAGCTTTATTTATGCAATTGTAAATACAGTGAAAATCAGAATCAGAAAGAGCTTTATTGCCAAGTATGCTTGCGCATACGAGGAATTTGTCTTGGTGACAGTAGCTTCCAGTACACATACAATATAAAGTGACAAGACAAGTGACAAGTAACATAGGTATAATATATGAATATATGAAAATATATGAATGCCAGATCTGATGCCGCTTTCTGTGTATGCACTGGAAAGATGGATTTTCCTTTAATGATTTAATTTGACTGGTGTTGCGTCCCAGGGCGTATGCATTTGTGTTTTATAATGTGTAAGTGTCACTCATTGATTTATTGAGTGTGTGTGCTGCCAATGGACCCAACGGCCTGCTGGGAGTTGTAGTTTTGTTGTATGGTTTGTCCAATTTCCTGTGCTCCTCCCTGTCCTCATCTAGGTGATGGGACCTACCAGCTGTTCCTCATCAATGGCAAGAGGATCCAGTATTCAAGCAGAGCCGGAGAGAGAGAGACCGGGAGAGAGTTCTTCTCCCAAGAGCCTGAGACTGGGAGAGAGTTCTTCTCCCAAGAGCCCGAGACTGTTGTGTTACCAGACTTGGAGTGTTGCTCTTGTTGGTGTATGTGAAGCTTAAATGTGTTGTTACGGCTGTAGTGGCAGCTTTGATGTGTTAAGCTTAAACCGAGGTCAACTTAAATGTCTTGTGGCTGTAGTGTACAGCTTTGAATTGCTTGCCCGTTGTTGAGTGTTGGAGCAGTAGGGAGTGGGTGCCATTTTTCTTTTCTCCTGTTTGTTTTGTTTTTTTTTTGTTTGTTTTTTGTTAGTTAGGAAGTAAGGTAAGAGTTGTGTTGTTTATTGTTGTAGGTTAATTAGGTTGTCCTTCTACCGGCTAGTGATCTTTTGTTTGTTTTGGCTTTACCTGCTCCTGAAGAACACGCTTCATTTCTTTTTCTTTTGGAGCTGTTTGTTTAGGATTCTTTTTGCACTGTATTTATCACTTATTGTAAATAAATGTATTGGAAATCTTACTTTGTGGATTGTGTGCTGGGACTCAGTATAGGTTCACTTTTCTTTGTCGCTGTTCATTTTTTGCTTTAAAGTGACTTTCCCTTTTGCCCCTAGAACATGAATTGGGAACATAACACTGGTAACAGTGGGCATTGTGTAGGCTAATTATTCTTATAGAATGTAGTCTTTTCTCTCTCTCTGTTTTGCATGCGTGGTCATAATCATTATTGTTGTTATTATTATTCTATATATATATTTTTTGCCTCTGTCACAGTGTATTCAGTGTATACTGTTCATAGGCAACACCAATAGGTGTCATGTGACACAAAATAAACATATGACCACTGTTGTACAGTATCCATTACTTGGACTATTTAAATGTAGTAATTAAAAAAAAAAAAAAGCCAAAGAGATCGTCGCGCTGCGATGGGTGTATGCCCAGCCAGATCTGCCGATCCGTCTAGCGATCAATGGGTGAGTTCCTGCCTGTCCGCACTCAACGACAAAAGTAAAAGGCGCTCGGCAGCTATTTATACCACAGACTGGACCTGTCTTTCACTTCGACGGTAACTAAAAAAAAATTCAAGCTGCGATTTTTTACGATGGAGATCCTCGCGCGATCGAGTGTAGATTGTGTTGAACACGATAAGAACAAAAAATTCTGCGTTTATTCCTTAAAACAGTCGGCATTTCCCACATTGCTTCTGCTCTGCAGCTGCTATTGGCGCACGTCACTGTCATTAAGCGCCTCCTATTGGCGTAGGTAATGTTTACCTCACGATGATCAAGTATGTAAGGCGAACGGAACGAAACAGTCAAATGAACAATAAATTAACATGGTGAGTAACATTTTATAAACAATATTGTCAATATTGTTTGTTTTCCCTCTATTTTGCTGACTAGAATTTCAAAATAAAGCCCTACCAGAGTCTCAATGCAACAACAGAAAGCGATTGAACCCTGAATTTTGTGAACAGTGACATAATCCTATATAATTATAAATTCAATTGTTATAAGACTTTACAATATTACTGTTTGTTGTTGTATTTTTTTCAAAACTTGAAACTTGTGTGTGTGTGTGTGTGTGTGTGTGTCAGTTGGATTTTTTAATGTTTTTGAAATAAGTCTCATGCGCTCCCCCAGCCTGCATTTATTTGATTAAAATATAGTAGCCTAGGCTATAAACTACAGTATTGTGATCTATTATTTTTATATTTTATAATATATTATAATTGTAACGATCTCATAGCTTTATTTATGCAATTGTAAATACAGTGAAAATCAGAATCAGAAAGAGCTTTATTGCCAAGTATGCTTGCGCATACGAGGAATTTGTCTTGGTGACAGTAGCTTCCAGTACACATACAATATAAAGTGACAAGACAAGTGACAAGTAACATAGGTATAATATATGAATATATGAAAATATATGAATGCCAGATCTGATGCCGCTTTCTGTGTATGCACTGGAAAGATGGATTTTCCTTTAATGATTTAATTTGACTGGTGTTGCGTCCCAGGGCGTATGCATTTGTGTTTTATAATGTGTAAGTGTCACTCATTGATTTATTGAGTGTGTGTGCTGCCAATGGACCCAACGGCCTGCTGGGAGTTGTAGTTTTGTTGTATGGTTTGTCCAATTTCCTGTGCTCCTCCCTGTCCTCATCTAGGTGATGGGACCTACCAGCTGTTCCTCATCAATGGCAAGAGGATCCAGTATTCAAGCAGAGCCGGAGAGAGAGAGACCGGGAGAGAGTTCTTCTCCCAAGAGCCTGAGACTGGGAGAGAGTTCTTCTCCCAAGAGCCCGAGACTGTTGTGTTACCAGACTTGGAGTGTTGCTCTTGTTGGTGTATGTGAAGCTTAAATGTGTTGTTACGGCTGTAGTGGCAGCTTTGATGTGTTAAGCTTAAACCGAGGTCAACTTAAATGTCTTGTGGCTGTAGTGTACAGCTTTGAATTGCTTGCCCGTTGTTGAGTGTTGGAGCAGTAGGGAGTGGGTGCCATTTTTCTTTTCTCCTGTTTGTTTTGTTTTTTTTTTGTTTGTTTTTTGTTAGTTAGGAAGTAAGGTAAGAGTTGTGTTGTTTATTGTTGTAGGTTAATTAGGTTGTCCTTCTACCGGCTAGTGATCTTTTGTTTGTTTTGGCTTTACCTGCTCCTGAAGAACACGCTTCATTTCTTTTTCTTTTGGAGCTGTTTGTTTAGGATTCTTTTTGCACTGTATTTATCACTTATTGTAAATAAATGTATTGGAAATCTTACTTTGTGGATTGTGTGCTGGGACTCAGTATAGGTTCACTTTTCTTTGTCGCTGTTCATTTTTTGCTTTAAAGTGACTTTCCCTTTTGCCCCTAGAACATGAATTGGGAACATAACACTGGTAACAGTGGGCATTGTGTAGGCTAATTATTCTTATAGAATGTAGTCTTTTCTCTCTCTCTGTTTTGCATGCGTGGTCATAATCATTATTGTTGTTATTATTATTCTATATATATATTTTTTGCCTCTGTCACAGTGTATTCAGTGTATACTGTTCATAGGCAACACCAATAGGTGTCATGTGACACAAAATAAACATATGACCACTGTTGTACAGTATCCATTACTTGGACTATTTAAATGTAGTATTAAAAAAAAAAAAAAGCCAAAAAGATCGTCGCGCTGCGATGGGAGTATGCCCAGCCAGATCTGCCGATCCGTCTAGCGATCAATGGGTGAGTTCCTGCCTGTCCGCACTCAACGACAATAGTAAAGGGCGCTCGGCAGCCATTTATACCACAGACTGGACCTGTCTTTCACTTCGACGGTAACTAAAAAAAAATTCAAGCTGCGATTTTTTACGATGGAGATCCTCGCGCGATCGAGTGTAGATTGTGTTGAACACGATAAGAACAAAAAATTCTGCGTTTATTCCTTAAAACAGTCGGCATTTCCCACATTGCTTCTGCTCTGCAGCTGCTATTGGCGCACGTCACTGTCATTAAGCGCCTCCTATTGGCGTAGGTAATGTTTACCTCACGATGATCAAGTATGTAAGGCGAACGGAACGAAACAGTCAAATGAACAATAAATTAACATGGTGAGTAACATTTTATAAACAATATTGTCAATATTGTTTGTTTTCCCTCTATTTTGCTGACTAGAATTTCAAAATAAAGCCCTACCAGAGTCTCAATGCAACAACAGAAAGCGATTGAACCCTGAATTTTGTGAACAGTGACATAATCCTATATAATTATAAATTCAATTGTTATAAGACTTTACAATATTACTGTTTGTTGTTGTATTTTTTTCAAAACTTGAAACTTGTGTGTGTGTGTGTGTGTGTGTGTGTCAGTTGGATTTTTTAATGTTTTTGAAATAAGTCTCATGCGCTCCCCCAGCCTGCATTTATTTGATTAAAATATAGTAGCCTAGGCTATAAACTACAGTATTGTGATCTATTATTTTTATATTTTATAATATATTATAATTGTAACGATCTCATAGCTTTATTTATGCAATTGTAAATACAGTGAAAATCAGAATCAGAAAGAGCTTTATTGCCAAGTATGCTTGCGCATACGAGGAATTTGTCTTGGTGACAGTAGCTTCCAGTACACATACAATATAAAGTGACAAGACAAGTGACAAGTAACATAGGTATAATATATGAATATATGAAAATATATGAATGCCAGATCTGATGCCGCTTTCTGTGTATGCACTGGAAAGATGGATTTTCCTTTAATGATTTAATTTGACTGGTGTTGCGTCCCAGGGCGTATGCATTTGTGTTTTATAATGTGTAAGTGTCACTCATTGATTTATTGAGTGTGTGTGCTGCCAATGGACCCAACGGCCTGCTGGGAGTTGTAGTTTTGTTGTATGGTTTGTCCAATTTCCTGTGCTCCTCCCTGTCCTCATCTAGGTGATGGGACCTACCAGCTGTTCCTCATCAATGGCAAGAGGATCCAGTATTCAAGCAGAGCCGGAGAGAGAGAGACCGGGAGAGAGTTCTTCTCCCAAGAGCCTGAGACTGGGAGAGAGTTCTTCTCCCAAGAGCCCGAGACTGTTGTGTTACCAGACTTGGAGTGTTGCTCTTGTTGGTGTATGTGAAGCTTAAATGTGTTGTTACGGCTGTAGTGGCAGCTTTGATGTGTTAAGCTTAAACCGAGGTCAACTTAAATGTCTTGTGGCTGTAGTGTACAGCTTTGAATTGCTTGCCCGTTGTTGAGTGTTGGAGCAGTAGGGAGTGGGTGCCATTTTTCTTTTCTCCTGTTTGTTTTGTTTTTTTTTTGTTTGTTTTTTGTTAGTTAGGAAGTAAGGTAAGAGTTGTGTTGTTTATTGTTGTAGGTTAATTAGGTTGTCCTTCTACCGGCTAGTGATCTTTTGTTTGTTTTGGCTTTACCTGCTCCTGAAGAACACGCTTCATTTCTTTTTCTTTTGGAGCTGTTTGTTTAGGATTCTTTTTGCACTGTATTTATCACTTATTGTAAATAAATGTATTGGAAATCTTACTTTGTGGATTGTGTGCTGGGACTCAGTATAGGTTCACTTTTCTTTGTCGCTGTTCATTTTTTGCTTTAAAGTGACTTTCCCTTTTGCCCCTAGAACATGAATTGGGAACATAACACTGGTAACAGTGGGCATTGTGTAGGCTAATTATTCTTATAGAATGTAGTCTTTTCTCTCTCTCTGTTTTGCATGCGTGGTCATAATCATTATTGTTGTTATTATTATTCTATATATATATTTTTTGCCTCTGTCACAGTGTATTCAGTGTATACTGTTCATAGGCAACACCAATAGGTGTCATGTGACACAAAATAAACATATGACCACTGTTGTACAGTATCCATTACTTGGACTATTTAAATGTAGTAATTAAAAAAAAAAAAAAGCCAAAGAGATCGTCGCGCTGCGATGGGTGTATGCCCAGCCAGATCTGCCGATCCGTCTAGCGATCAATGGGTGAGTTCCTGCCTGTCCGCACTCAACGACAAAAGTAAAAGGCGCTCGGCAGCTATTTATACCACAGACTGGACCTGTCTTTCACTTCGACGGTAACTAAAAAAAAATTCAAGCTGCGATTTTTTACGATGGAGATCCTCGCGCGATCGAGTGTAGATTGTGTTGAACACGATAAGAACAAAAAATTCTGCGTTTATTCCTTAAAACAGTCGGCATTTCCCACATTGCTTCTGCTCTGCAGCTGCTATTGGCGCACGTCACTGTCATTAAGCGCCTCCTATTGGCGTAGGTAATGTTTACCTCACGATGATCAAGTATGTAAGGCGAACGGAACGAAACAGTCAAATGAACAATAAATTAACATGGTGAGTAACATTTTATAAACAATATTGTCAATATTGTTTGTTTTCCCTCTATTTTGCTGACTAGAATTTCAAAATAAAGCCCTACCAGAGTCTCAATGCAACAACAGAAAGCGATTGAACCCTGAATTTTGTGAACAGTGACATAATCCTATATAATTATAAATTCAATTGTTATAAGACTTTACAATATTACTGTTTGTTGTTGTATTTTTTTCAAAACTTGAAACTTGTGTGTGTGTGTGTGTGTGTGTGTGTCAGTTGGATTTTTTAATGTTTTTGAAATAAGTCTCATGCGCTCCCCCAGCCTGCATTTATTTGATTAAAATATAGTAGCCTAGGCTATAAACTACAGTATTGTGATCTATTATTTTTATATTTTATAATATATTATAATTGTAACGATCTCATAGCTTTATTTATGCAATTGTAAATACAGTGAAAATCAGAATCAGAAAGAGCTTTATTGCCAAGTATGCTTGCGCATACGAGGAATTTGTCTTGGTGACAGTAGCTTCCAGTACACATACAATATAAAGTGACAAGACAAGTGACAAGTAACATAGGTATAATATATGAATATATGAAAATATATGAATGCCAGATCTGATGCCGCTTTCTGTGTATGCACTGGAAAGATGGATTTTCCTTTAATGATTTAATTTGACTGGTGTTGCGTCCCAGGGCGTATGCATTTGTGTTTTATAATGTGTAAGTGTCACTCATTGATTTATTGAGTGTGTGTGCTGCCAATGGACCCAACGGCCTGCTGGGAGTTGTAGTTTTGTTGTATGGTTTGTCCAATTTCCTGTGCTCCTCCCTGTCCTCATCTAGGTGATGGGACCTACCAGCTGTTCCTCATCAATGGCAAGAGGATCCAGTATTCAAGCAGAGCCGGAGAGAGAGAGACCGGGAGAGAGTTCTTCTCCCAAGAGCCTGAGACTGGGAGAGAGTTCTTCTCCCAAGAGCCCGAGACTGTTGTGTTACCAGACTTGGAGTGTTGCTCTTGTTGGTGTATGTGAAGCTTAAATGTGTTGTTACGGCTGTAGTGGCAGCTTTGATGTGTTAAGCTTAAACCGAGGTCAACTTAAATGTCTTGTGGCTGTAGTGTACAGCTTTGAATTGCTTGCCCGTTGTTGAGTGTTGGAGCAGTAGGGAGTGGGTGCCATTTTTCTTTTCTCCTGTTTGTTTTGTTTTTTTTTTGTTTGTTTTTTGTTAGTTAGGAAGTAAGGTAAGAGTTGTGTTGTTTATTGTTGTAGGTTAATTAGGTTGTCCTTCTACCGGCTAGTGATCTTTTGTTTGTTTTGGCTTTACCTGCTCCTGAAGAACACGCTTCATTTCTTTTTCTTTTGGAGCTGTTTGTTTAGGATTCTTTTTGCACTGTATTTATCACTTATTGTAAATAAATGTATTGGAAATCTTACTTTGTGGATTGTGTGCTGGGACTCAGTATAGGTTCACTTTTCTTTGTCGCTGTTCATTTTTTGCTTTAAAGTGACTTTCCCTTTTGCCCCTAGAACATGAATTGGGAACATAACACTGGTAACAGTGGGCATTGTGTAGGCTAATTATTCTTATAGAATGTAGTCTTTTCTCTCTCTCTGTTTTGCATGCGTGGTCATAATCATTATTGTTGTTATTATTATTCTATATATATATTTTTTGCCTCTGTCACAGTGTATTCAGTGTATACTGTTCATAGGCAACACCAATAGGTGTCATGTGACACAAAATAAACATATGACCACTGTTGTACAGTATCCATTACTTGGACTATTTAAATGTAGTATTAAAAAAAAAAAAAAGCCAAAAAGATCGTCGCGCTGCGATGGGAGTATGCCCAGCCAGATCTGCCGATCCGTCTAGCGATCAATGGGTGAGTTCCTGCCTGTCCGCACTCAACGACAATAGTAAAGGGCGCTCGGCAGCCATTTATACCACAGACTGGACCTGTCTTTCACTTCGACGGTAACTAAAAAAAAATTCAAGCTGCGATTTTTTACGATGGAGATCCTCGCGCGATCGAGTGTAGATTGTGTTGAACACGATAAGAACAAAAAATTCTGCGTTTATTCCTTAAAACAGTCGGCATTTCCCACATTGCTTCTGCTCTGCAGCTGCTATTGGCGCACGTCACTGTCATTAAGCGCCTCCTATTGGCGTAGGTAATGTTTACCTCACGATGATCAAGTATGTAAGGCGAACGGAACGAAACAGTCAAATGAACAATAAATTAACATGGTGAGTAACATTTTATAAACAATATTGTCAATATTGTTTGTTTTCCCTCTATTTTGCTGACTAGAATTTCAAAATAAAGCCCTACCAGAGTCTCAATGCAACAACAGAAAGCGATTGAACCCTGAATTTTGTGAACAGTGACATAATCCTATATAATTATAAATTCAATTGTTATAAGACTTTACAATATTACTGTTTGTTGTTGTATTTTTTTCAAAACTTGAAACTTGTGTGTGTGTGTGTGTGTGTGTGTCAGTTGGATTTTTTAATGTTTTTGAAATAAGTCTCATGCGCTCCCCCAGCCTGCATTTATTTGATTAAAATATAGTAGCCTAGGCTATAAACTACAGTATTGTGATCTATTATTTTTATATTTTATAATATATTATAATTGTAACGATCTCATAGCTTTATTTATGCAATTGTAAATACAGTGAAAATCAGAATCAGAAAGAGCTTTATTGCCAAGTATGCTTGCGCATACGAGGAATTTGTCTTGGTGACAGTAGCTTCCAGTACACATACAATATAAAGTGACAAGACAAGTGACAAGTAACATAGGTATAATATATGAATATATGAAAATATATGAATGCCAGATCTGATGCCGCTTTCTGTGTATGCACTGGAAAGATGGATTTTCCTTTAATGATTTAATTTGACTGGTGTTGCGTCCCAGGGCGTATGCATTTGTGTTTTATAATGTGTAAGTGTCACTCATTGATTTATTGAGTGTGTGTGCTGCCAATGGACCCAACGGCCTGCTGGGAGTTGTAGTTTTGTTGTATGGTTTGTCCAATTTCCTGTGCTCCTCCCTGTCCTCATCTAGGTGATGGGACCTACCAGCTGTTCCTCATCAATGGCAAGAGGATCCAGTATTCAAGCAGAGCCGGAGAGAGAGAGACCGGGAGAGAGTTCTTCTCCCAAGAGCCTGAGACTGGGAGAGAGTTCTTCTCCCAAGAGCCCGAGACTGTTGTGTTACCAGACTTGGAGTGTTGCTCTTGTTGGTGTATGTGAAGCTTAAATGTGTTGTTACGGCTGTAGTGGCAGCTTTGATGTGTTAAGCTTAAACCGAGGTCAACTTAAATGTCTTGTGGCTGTAGTGTACAGCTTTGAATTGCTTGCCCGTTGTTGAGTGTTGGAGCAGTAGGGAGTGGGTGCCATTTTTCTTTTCTCCTGTTTGTTTTGTTTTTTTTTTGTTTGTTTTTTGTTAGTTAGGAAGTAAGGTAAGAGTTGTGTTGTTTATTGTTGTAGGTTAATTAGGTTGTCCTTCTACCGGCTAGTGATCTTTTGTTTGTTTTGGCTTTACCTGCTCCTGAAGAACACGCTTCATTTCTTTTTCTTTTGGAGCTGTTTGTTTAGGATTCTTTTTGCACTGTATTTATCACTTATTGTAAATAAATGTATTGGAAATCTTACTTTGTGGATTGTGTGCTGGGACTCAGTATAGGTTCACTTTTCTTTGTCGCTGTTCATTTTTTGCTTTAAAGTGACTTTCCCTTTTGCCCCTAGAACATGAATTGGGAACATAACACTGGTAACAGTGGGCATTGTGTAGGCTAATTATTCTTATAGAATGTAGTCTTTTCTCTCTCTCTGTTTTGCATGCGTGGTCATAATCATTATTGTTGTTATTATTATTCTATATATATATTTTTTGCCTCTGTCACAGTGTATTCAGTGTATACTGTTCATAGGCAACACCAATAGGTGTCATGTGACACAAAATAAACATATGACCACTGTTGTACAGTATCCATTACTTGGACTATTTAAATGT
This sequence comes from Leuciscus leuciscus, assembly GCF_965113295.1. Lineage (NCBI taxonomy): Eukaryota > Metazoa > Chordata > Actinopteri > Cypriniformes > Leuciscidae > Leuciscus > Leuciscus leuciscus. The sequence goes on along the minus strand of NC_138725.1, from coordinate 34,605,412 downwards.
AGTATTAAAAAAAAAAAAAAGCCAAAAAGATCGTCGCGCTGCGATGGGAGTATGCCCAGCCAGATCTGCCGATCCGTCTAGCGATCAATGGGTGAGTTCCTGCCTGTCCGCACTCAACGACAATAGTAAAGGGCGCTCGGCAGCCATTTATACCACAGACTGGACCTGTCTTTCACTTCGACGGTAACTAAAAAAAAATTCAAGCTGCGATTTTTTACGATGGAGATCCTCGCGCGATCGAGTGTAGATTGTGTTGAACACGATAAGAACAAAAAATTCTGCGTTTATTCCTTAAAACAGTCGGCATTTCCCACATTGCTTCTGCTCTGCAGCTGCTATTGGCGCACGTCACTGTCATTAAGCGCCTCCTATTGGCGTAGGTAATGTTTACCTCACGATGATCAAGTATGTAAGGCGAACGGAACGAAACAGTCAAATGAACAATAAATTAACATGGTGAGTAACATTTTATAAACAATATTGTCAATATTGTTTGTTTTCCCTCTATTTTGCTGACTAGAATTTCAAAATAAAGCCCTACCAGAGTCTCAATGCAACAACAGAAAGCGATTGAACCCTGAATTTTGTGAACAGTGACATAATCCTATATAATTATAAATTCAATTGTTATAAGACTTTACAATATTACTGTTTGTTGTTGTATTTTTTTCAAAACTTGAAACTTGTGTGTGTGTGTGTGTGTGTGTGTGTCAGTTGGATTTTTTAATGTTTTTGAAATAAGTCTCATGCGCTCCCCCAGCCTGCATTTATTTGATTAAAATATAGTAGCCTAGGCTATAAACTACAGTATTGTGATCTATTATTTTTATATTTTATAATATATTATAATTGTAACGATCTCATAGCTTTATTTATGCAATTGTAAATACAGTGAAAATCAGAATCAGAAAGAGCTTTATTGCCAAGTATGCTTGCGCATACGAGGAATTTGTCTTGGTGACAGTAGCTTCCAGTACACATACAATATAAAGTGACAAGACAAGTGACAAGTAACATAGGTATAATATATGAATATATGAAAATATATGAATGCCAGATCTGATGCCGCTTTCTGTGTATGCACTGGAAAGATGGATTTTCCTTTAATGATTTAATTTGACTGGTGTTGCGTCCCAGGGCGTATGCATTTGTGTTTTATAATGTGTAAGTGTCACTCATTGATTTATTGAGTGTGTGTGCTGCCAATGGACCCAACGGCCTGCTGGGAGTTGTAGTTTTGTTGTATGGTTTGTCCAATTTCCTGTGCTCCTCCCTGTCCTCATCTAGGTGATGGGACCTACCAGCTGTTCCTCATCAATGGCAAGAGGATCCAGTATTCAAGCAGAGCCGGAGAGAGAGAGACCGGGAGAGAGTTCTTCTCCCAAGAGCCTGAGACTGGGAGAGAGTTCTTCTCCCAAGAGCCCGAGACTGTTGTGTTACCAGACTTGGAGTGTTGCTCTTGTTGGTGTATGTGAAGCTTAAATGTGTTGTTACGGCTGTAGTGGCAGCTTTGATGTGTTAAGCTTAAACCGAGGTCAACTTAAATGTCTTGTGGCTGTAGTGTACAGCTTTGAATTGCTTGCCCGTTGTTGAGTGTTGGAGCAGTAGGGAGTGGGTGCCATTTTTCTTTTCTCCTGTTTGTTTTGTTTTTTTTTTGTTTGTTTTTTGTTAGTTAGGAAGTAAGGTAAGAGTTGTGTTGTTTATTGTTGTAGGTTAATTAGGTTGTCCTTCTACCGGCTAGTGATCTTTTGTTTGTTTTGGCTTTACCTGCTCCTGAAGAACACGCTTCATTTCTTTTTCTTTTGGAGCTGTTTGTTTAGGATTCTTTTTGCACTGTATTTATCACTTATTGTAAATAAATGTATTGGAAATCTTACTTTGTGGATTGTGTGCTGGGACTCAGTATAGGTTCACTTTTCTTTGTCGCTGTTCATTTTTTGCTTTAAAGTGACTTTCCCTTTTGCCCCTAGAACATGAATTGGGAACATAACACTGGTAACAGTGGGCATTGTGTAGGCTAATTATTCTTATAGAATGTAGTCTTTTCTCTCTCTCTGTTTTGCATGCGTGGTCATAATCATTATTGTTGTTATTATTATTCTATATATATATTTTTTGCCTCTGTCACAGTGTATTCAGTGTATACTGTTCATAGGCAACACCAATAGGTGTCATGTGACACAAAATAAACATATGACCACTGTTGTACAGTATCCATTACTTGGACTATTTAAATGTAGTATTAAAAAAAAAAAAAAGCCAAAAAGATCGTCGCGCTGCGATGGGAGTATGCCCAGCCAGATCTGCCGATCCGTCTAGCGATCAATGGGTGAGTTCCTGCCTGTCCGCACTCAACGACAATAGTAAAGGGCGCTCGGCAGCCATTTATACCACAGACTGGACCTGTCTTTCACTTCGACGGTAACTAAAAAAAAATTCAAGCTGCGATTTTTTACGATGGAGATCCTCGCGCGATCGAGTGTAGATTGTGTTGAACACGATAAGAACAAAAAATTCTGCGTTTATTCCTTAAAACAGTCGGCATTTCCCACATTGCTTCTGCTCTGCAGCTGCTATTGGCGCACGTCACTGTCATTAAGCGCCTCCTATTGGCGTAGGTAATGTTTACCTCACGATGATCAAGTATGTAAGGCGAACGGAACGAAACAGTCAAATGAACAATAAATTAACATGGTGAGTAACATTTTATAAACAATATTGTCAATATTGTTTGTTTTCCCTCTATTTTGCTGACTAGAATTTCAAAATAAAGCCCTACCAGAGTCTCAATGCAACAACAGAAAGCGATTGAACCCTGAATTTTGTGAACAGTGACATAATCCTATATAATTATAAATTCAATTGTTATAAGACTTTACAATATTACTGTTTGTTGTTGTATTTTTTTCAAAACTTGAAACTTGTGTGTGTGTGTGTGTGTGTGTGTGTCAGTTGGATTTTTTAATGTTTTTGAAATAAGTCTCATGCGCTCCCCCAGCCTGCATTTATTTGATTAAAATATAGTAGCCTAGGCTATAAACTACAGTATTGTGATCTATTATTTTTATATTTTATAATATATTATAATTGTAACGATCTCATAGCTTTATTTATGCAATTGTAAATACAGTGAAAATCAGAATCAGAAAGAGCTTTATTGCCAAGTATGCTTGCGCATACGAGGAATTTGTCTTGGTGACAGTAGCTTCCAGTACACATACAATATAAAGTGACAAGACAAGTGACAAGTAACATAGGTATAATATATGAATATATGAAAATATATGAATGCCAGATCTGATGCCGCTTTCTGTGTATGCACTGGAAAGATGGATTTTCCTTTAATGATTTAATTTGACTGGTGTTGCGTCCCAGGGCGTATGCATTTGTGTTTTATAATGTGTAAGTGTCACTCATTGATTTATTGAGTGTGTGTGCTGCCAATGGACCCAACGGCCTGCTGGGAGTTGTAGTTTTGTTGTATGGTTTGTCCAATTTCCTGTGCTCCTCCCTGTCCTCATCTAGGTGATGGGACCTACCAGCTGTTCCTCATCAATGGCAAGAGGATCCAGTATTCAAGCAGAGCCGGAGAGAGAGAGACCGGGAGAGAGTTCTTCTCCCAAGAGCCTGAGACTGGGAGAGAGTTCTTCTCCCAAGAGCCCGAGACTGTTGTGTTACCAGACTTGGAGTGTTGCTCTTGTTGGTGTATGTGAAGCTTAAATGTGTTGTTACGGCTGTAGTGGCAGCTTTGATGTGTTAAGCTTAAACCGAGGTCAACTTAAATGTCTTGTGGCTGTAGTGTACAGCTTTGAATTGCTTGCCCGTTGTTGAGTGTTGGAGCAGTAGGGAGTGGGTGCCATTTTTCTTTTCTCCTGTTTGTTTTGTTTTTTTTTTGTTTGTTTTTTGTTAGTTAGGAAGTAAGGTAAGAGTTGTGTTGTTTATTGTTGTAGGTTAATTAGGTTGTCCTTCTACCGGCTAGTGATCTTTTGTTTGTTTTGGCTTTACCTGCTCCTGAAGAACACGCTTCATTTCTTTTTCTTTTGGAGCTGTTTGTTTAGGATTCTTTTTGCACTGTATTTATCACTTATTGTAAATAAATGTATTGGAAATCTTACTTTGTGGATTGTGTGCTGGGACTCAGTATAGGTTCACTTTTCTTTGTCGCTGTTCATTTTTTGCTTTAAAGTGACTTTCCCTTTTGCCCCTAGAACATGAATTGGGAACATAACACTGGTAACAGTGGGCATTGTGTAGGCTAATTATTCTTATAGAATGTAGTCTTTTCTCTCTCTCTGTTTTGCATGCGTGGTCATAATCATTATTGTTGTTATTATTATTCTATATATATATTTTTTGCCTCTGTCACAGTGTATTCAGTGTATACTGTTCATAGGCAACACCAATAGGTGTCATGTGACACAAAATAAACATATGACCACTGTTGTACAGTATCCATTACTTGGACTATTTAAATGTAGTATTAAAAAAAAAAAAAAGCCAAAAAGATCGTCGCGCTGCGATGGGAGTATGCCCAGCCAGATCTGCCGATCCGTCTAGCGATCAATGGGTGAGTTCCTGCCTGTCCGCACTCAACGACAATAGTAAAGGGCGCTCGGCAGCCATTTATACCACAGACTGGACCTGTCTTTCACTTCGACGGTAACTAAAAAAAAATTCAAGCTGCGATTTTTTACGATGGAGATCCTCGCGCGATCGAGTGTAGATTGTGTTGAACACGATAAGAACAAAAAATTCTGCGTTTATTCCTTAAAACAGTCGGCATTTCCCACATTGCTTCTGCTCTGCAGCTGCTATTGGCGCACGTCACTGTCATTAAGCGCCTCCTATTGGCGTAGGTAATGTTTACCTCACGATGATCAAGTATGTAAGGCGAACGGAACGAAACAGTCAAATGAACAATAAATTAACATGGTGAGTAACATTTTATAAACAATATTGTCAATATTGTTTGTTTTCCCTCTATTTTGCTGACTAGAATTTCAAAATAAAGCCCTACCAGAGTCTCAATGCAACAACAGAAAGCGATTGAACCCTGAATTTTGTGAACAGTGACATAATCCTATATAATTATAAATTCAATTGTTATAAGACTTTACAATATTACTGTTTGTTGTTGTATTTTTTTCAAAACTTGAAACTTGTGTGTGTGTGTGTGTGTGTGTGTGTCAGTTGGATTTTTTAATGTTTTTGAAATAAGTCTCATGCGCTCCCCCAGCCTGCATTTATTTGATTAAAATATAGTAGCCTAGGCTATAAACTACAGTATTGTGATCTATTATTTTTATATTTTATAATATATTATAATTGTAACGATCTCATAGCTTTATTTATGCAATTGTAAATACAGTGAAAATCAGAATCAGAAAGAGCTTTATTGCCAAGTATGCTTGCGCATACGAGGAATTTGTCTTGGTGACAGTAGCTTCCAGTACACATACAATATAAAGTGACAAGACAAGTGACAAGTAACATAGGTATAATATATGAATATATGAAAATATATGAATGCCAGATCTGATGCCGCTTTCTGTGTATGCACTGGAAAGATGGATTTTCCTTTAATGATTTAATTTGACTGGTGTTGCGTCCCAGGGCGTATGCATTTGTGTTTTATAATGTGTAAGTGTCACTCATTGATTTATTGAGTGTGTGTGCTGCCAATGGACCCAACGGCCTGCTGGGAGTTGTAGTTTTGTTGTATGGTTTGTCCAATTTCCTGTGCTCCTCCCTGTCCTCATCTAGGTGATGGGACCTACCAGCTGTTCCTCATCAATGGCAAGAGGATCCAGTATTCAAGCAGAGCCGGAGAGAGAGAGACCGGGAGAGAGTTCTTCTCCCAAGAGCCTGAGACTGGGAGAGAGTTCTTCTCCCAAGAGCCCGAGACTGTTGTGTTACCAGACTTGGAGTGTTGCTCTTGTTGGTGTATGTGAAGCTTAAATGTGTTGTTACGGCTGTAGTGGCAGCTTTGATGTGTTAAGCTTAAACCGAGGTCAACTTAAATGTCTTGTGGCTGTAGTGTACAGCTTTGAATTGCTTGCCCGTTGTTGAGTGTTGGAGCAGTAGGGAGTGGGTGCCATTTTTCTTTTCTCCTGTTTGTTTTGTTTTTTTTTTGTTTGTTTTTTGTTAGTTAGGAAGTAAGGTAAGAGTTGTGTTGTTTATTGTTGTAGGTTAATTAGGTTGTCCTTCTACCGGCTAGTGATCTTTTGTTTGTTTTGGCTTTACCTGCTCCTGAAGAACACGCTTCATTTCTTTTTCTTTTGGAGCTGTTTGTTTAGGATTCTTTTTGCACTGTATTTATCACTTATTGTAAATAAATGTATTGGAAATCTTACTTTGTGGATTGTGTGCTGGGACTCAGTATAGGTTCACTTTTCTTTGTCGCTGTTCATTTTTTGCTTTAAAGTGACTTTCCCTTTTGCCCCTAGAACATGAATTGGGAACATAACACTGGTAACAGTGGGCATTGTGTAGGCTAATTATTCTTATAGAATGTAGTCTTTTCTCTCTCTCTGTTTTGCATGCGTGGTCATAATCATTATTGTTGTTATTATTATTCTATATATATATTTTTTGCCTCTGTCACAGTGTATTCAGTGTATACTGTTCATAGGCAACACCAATAGGTGTCATGTGACACAAAATAAACATATGACCACTGTTGTACAGTATCCATTACTTGGACTATTTAAATGTAGTAATTAAAAAAAAAAAAAAGCCAAAGAGATCGTCGCGCTGCGATGGGTGTATGCCCAGCCAGATCTGCCGATCCGTCTAGCGATCAATGGGTGAGTTCCTGCCTGTCCGCACTCAACGACAAAAGTAAAAGGCGCTCGGCAGCTATTTATACCACAGACTGGACCTGTCTTTCACTTCGACGGTAACTAAAAAAAAATTCAAGCTGCGATTTTTTACGATGGAGATCCTCGCGCGATCGAGTGTAGATTGTGTTGAACACGATAAGAACAAAAAATTCTGCGTTTATTCCTTAAAACAGTCGGCATTTCCCACATTGCTTCTGCTCTGCAGCTGCTATTGGCGCACGTCACTGTCATTAAGCGCCTCCTATTGGCGTAGGTAATGTTTACCTCACGATGATCAAGTATGTAAGGCGAACGGAACGAAACAGTCAAATGAACAATAAATTAACATGGTGAGTAACATTTTATAAACAATATTGTCAATATTGTTTGTTTTCCCTCTATTTTGCTGACTAGAATTTCAAAATAAAGCCCTACCAGAGTCTCAATGCAACAACAGAAAGCGATTGAACCCTGAATTTTGTGAACAGTGACATAATCCTATATAATTATAAATTCAATTGTTATAAGACTTTACAATATTACTGTTTGTTGTTGTATTTTTTTCAAAACTTGAAACTTGTGTGTGTGTGTGTGTGTGTGTGTGTCAGTTGGATTTTTTAATGTTTTTGAAATAAGTCTCATGCGCTCCCCCAGCCTGCATTTATTTGATTAAAATATAGTAGCCTAGGCTATAAACTACAGTATTGTGATCTATTATTTTTATATTTTATAATATATTATAATTGTAACGATCTCATAGCTTTATTTATGCAATTGTAAATACAGTGAAAATCAGAATCAGAAAGAGCTTTATTGCCAAGTATGCTTGCGCATACGAGGAATTTGTCTTGGTGACAGTAGCTTCCAGTACACATACAATATAAAGTGACAAGACAAGTGACAAGTAACATAGGTATAATATATGAATATATGAAAATATATGAATGCCAGATCTGATGCCGCTTTCTGTGTATGCACTGGAAAGATGGATTTTCCTTTAATGATTTAATTTGACTGGTGTTGCGTCCCAGGGCGTATGCATTTGTGTTTTATAATGTGTAAGTGTCACTCATTGATTTATTGAGTGTGTGTGCTGCCAATGGACCCAACGGCCTGCTGGGAGTTGTAGTTTTGTTGTATGGTTTGTCCAATTTCCTGTGCTCCTCCCTGTCCTCATCTAGGTGATGGGACCTACCAGCTGTTCCTCATCAATGGCAAGAGGATCCAGTATTCAAGCAGAGCCGGAGAGAGAGAGACCGGGAGAGAGTTCTTCTCCCAAGAGCCTGAGACTGGGAGAGAGTTCTTCTCCCAAGAGCCCGAGACTGTTGTGTTACCAGACTTGGAGTGTTGCTCTTGTTGGTGTATGTGAAGCTTAAATGTGTTGTTACGGCTGTAGTGGCAGCTTTGATGTGTTAAGCTTAAACCGAGGTCAACTTAAATGTCTTGTGGCTGTAGTGTACAGCTTTGAATTGCTTGCCCGTTGTTGAGTGTTGGAGCAGTAGGGAGTGGGTGCCATTTTTCTTTTCTCCTGTTTGTTTTGTTTTTTTTTTGTTTGTTTTTTGTTAGTTAGGAAGTAAGGTAAGAGTTGTGTTGTTTATTGTTGTAGGTTAATTAGGTTGTCCTTCTACCGGCTAGTGATCTTTTGTTTGTTTTGGCTTTACCTGCTCCTGAAGAACACGCTTCATTTCTTTTTCTTTTGGAGCTGTTTGTTTAGGATTCTTTTTGCACTGTATTTATCACTTATTGTAAATAAATGTATTGGAAATCTTACTTTGTGGATTGTGTGCTGGGACTCAGTATAGGTTCACTTTTCTTTGTCGCTGTTCATTTTTTGCTTTAAAGTGACTTTCCCTTTTGCCCCTAGAACATGAATTGGGAACATAACACTGGTAACAGTGGGCATTGTGTAGGCTAATTATTCTTATAGAATGTAGTCTTTTCTCTCTCTCTGTTTTGCATGCGTGGTCATAATCATTATTGTTGTTATTATTATTCTATATATATATTTTTTGCCTCTGTCACAGTGTATTCAGTGTATACTGTTCATAGGCAACACCAATAGGTGTCATGTGACACAAAATAAACATATGACCACTGTTGTACAGTATCCATTACTTGGACTATTTAAATGTAGTATTAAAAAAAAAAAAAAGCCAAAAAGATCGTCGCGCTGCGATGGGAGTATGCCCAGCCAGATCTGCCGATCCGTCTAGCGATCAATGGGTGAGTTCCTGCCTGTCCGCACTCAACGACAATAGTAAAGGGCGCTCGGCAGCCATTTATACCACAGACTGGACCTGTCTTTCACTTCGACGGTAACTAAAAAAAAATTCAAGCTGCGATTTTTTACGATGGAGATCCTCGCGCGATCGAGTGTAGATTGTGTTGAACACGATAAGAACAAAAAATTCTGCGTTTATTCCTTAAAACAGTCGGCATTTCCCACATTGCTTCTGCTCTGCAGCTGCTATTGGCGCACGTCACTGTCATTAAGCGCCTCCTATTGGCGTAGGTAATGTTTACCTCACGATGATCAAGTATGTAAGGCGAACGGAACGAAACAGTCAAATGAACAATAAATTAACATGGTGAGTAACATTTTATAAACAATATTGTCAATATTGTTTGTTTTCCCTCTATTTTGCTGACTAGAATTTCAAAATAAAGCCCTACCAGAGTCTCAATGCAACAACAGAAAGCGATTGAACCCTGAATTTTGTGAACAGTGACATAATCCTATATAATTATAAATTCAATTGTTATAAGACTTTACAATATTACTGTTTGTTGTTGTATTTTTTTCAAAACTTGAAACTTGTGTGTGTGTGTGTGTGTGTGTGTCAGTTGGATTTTTTAATGTTTTTGAAATAAGTCTCATGCGCTCCCCCAGCCTGCATTTATTTGATTAAAATATAGTAGCCTAGGCTATAAACTACAGTATTGTGATCTATTATTTTTATATTTTATAATATATTATAATTGTAACGATCTCATAGCTTTATTTATGCAATTGTAAATACAGTGAAAATCAGAATCAGAAAGAGCTTTATTGCCAAGTATGCTTGCGCATACGAGGAATTTGTCTTGGTGACAGTAGCTTCCAGTACACATACAATATAAAGTGACAAGACAAGTGACAAGTAACATAGGTATAATATATGAATATATGAAAATATATGAATGCCAGATCTGATGCCGCTTTCTGTGTATGCACTGGAAAGATGGATTTTCCTTTAATGATTTAATTTGACTGGTGTTGCGTCCCAGGGCGTATGCATTTGTGTTTTATAATGTGTAAGTGTCACTCATTGATTTATTGAGTGTGTGTGCTGCCAATGGACCCAACGGCCTGCTGGGAGTTGTAGTTTTGTTGTATGGTTTGTCCAATTTCCTGTGCTCCTCCCTGTCCTCATCTAGGTGATGGGACCTACCAGCTGTTCCTCATCAATGGCAAGAGGATCCAGTATTCAAGCAGAGCCGGAGAGAGAGAGACCGGGAGAGAGTTCTTCTCCCAAGAGCCTGAGACTGGGAGAGAGTTCTTCTCCCAAGAGCCCGAGACTGTTGTGTTACCAGACTTGGAGTGTTGCTCTTGTTGGTGTATGTGAAGCTTAAATGTGTTGTTACGGCTGTAGTGGCAGCTTTGATGTGTTAAGCTTAAACCGAGGTCAACTTAAATGTCTTGTGGCTGTAGTGTACAGCTTTGAATTGCTTGCCCGTTGTTGAGTGTTGGAGCAGTAGGGAGTGGGTGCCATTTTTCTTTTCTCCTGTTTGTTTTGTTTTTTTTTTGTTTGTTTTTTGTTAGTTAGGAAGTAAGGTAAGAGTTGTGTTGTTTATTGTTGTAGGTTAATTAGGTTGTCCTTCTACCGGCTAGTGATCTTTTGTTTGTTTTGGCTTTACCTGCTCCTGAAGAACACGCTTCATTTCTTTTTCTTTTGGAGCTGTTTGTTTAGGATTCTTTTTGCACTGTATTTATCACTTATTGTAAATAAATGTATTGGAAATCTTACTTTGTGGATTGTGTGCTGGGACTCAGTATAGGTTCACTTTTCTTTGTCGCTGTTCATTTTTTGCTTTAAAGTGACTTTCCCTTTTGCCCCTAGAACATGAATTGGGAACATAACACTGGTAACAGTGGGCATTGTGTAGGCTAATTATTCTTATAGAATGTAGTCTTTTCTCTCTCTCTGTTTTGCATGCGTGGTCATAATCATTATTGTTGTTATTATTATTCTATATATATATTTTTTGCCTCTGTCACAGTGTATTCAGTGTATACTGTTCATAGGCAACACCAATAGGTGTCATGTGACACAAAATAAACATATGACCACTGTTGTACAGTATCCATTACTTGGACTATTTAAATGTAGTATTAAAAAAAAAAAAAAGCCAAAAAGATCGTCGCGCTGCGATGGGAGTATGCCCAGCCAGATCTGCCGATCCGTCTAGCGATCAATGGGTGAGTTCCTGCCTGTCCGCACTCAACGACAATAGTAAAGGGCGCTCGGCAGCCATTTATACCACAGACTGGACCTGTCTTTCACTTCGACGGTAACTAAAAAAAAATTCAAGCTGCGATTTTTTACGATGGAGATCCTCGCGCGATCGAGTGTAGATTGTGTTGAACACGATAAGAACAAAAAATTCTGCGTTTATTCCTTAAAACAGTCGGCATTTCCCACATTGCTTCTGCTCTGCAGCTGCTATTGGCGCACGTCACTGTCATTAAGCGCCTCCTATTGGCGTAGGTAATGTTTACCTCACGATGATCAAGTATGTAAGGCGAACGGAACGAAACAGTCAAATGAACAATAAATTAACATGGTGAGTAACATTTTATAAACAATATTGTCAATATTGTTTGTTTTCCCTCTATTTTGCTGACTAGAATTTCAAAATAAAGCCCTACCAGAGTCTCAATGCAACAACAGAAAGCGATTGAACCCTGAATTTTGTGAACAGTGACATAATCCTATATAATTATAAATTCAATTGTTATAAGACTTTACAATATTACTGTTTGTTGTTGTATTTTTTTCAAAACTTGAAACTTGTGTGTGTGTGTGTGTGTGTGTGTCAGTTGGATTTTTTAATGTTTTTGAAATAAGTCTCATGCGCTCCCCCAGCCTGCATTTATTTGATTAAAATATAGTAGCCTAGGCTATAAACTACAGTATTGTGATCTATTATTTTTATATTTTATAATATATTATAATTGTAACGATCTCATAGCTTTATTTATGCAATTGTAAATACAGTGAAAATCAGAATCAGAAAGAGCTTTATTGCCAAGTATGCTTGCGCATACGAGGAATTTGTCTTGGTGACAGTAGCTTCCAGTACACATACAATATAAAGTGACAAGACAAGTGACAAGTAACATAGGTATAATATATGAATATATGAAAATATATGAATGCCAGATCTGATGCCGCTTTCTGTGTATGCACTGGAAAGATGGATTTTCCTTTAATGATTTAATTTGACTGGTGTTGCGTCCCAGGGCGTATGCATTTGTGTTTTATAATGTGTAAGTGTCACTCATTGATTTATTGAGTGTGTGTGCTGCCAATGGACCCAACGGCCTGCTGGGAGTTGTAGTTTTGTTGTATGGTTTGTCCAATTTCCTGTGCTCCTCCCTGTCCTCATCTAGGTGATGGGACCTACCAGCTGTTCCTCATCAATGGCAAGAGGATCCAGTATTCAAGCAGAGCCGGAGAGAGAGAGACCGGGAGAGAGTTCTTCTCCCAAGAGCCTGAGACTGGGAGAGAGTTCTTCTCCCAAGAGCCCGAGACTGTTGTGTTACCAGACTTGGAGTGTTGCTCTTGTTGGTGTATGTGAAGCTTAAATGTGTTGTTACGGCTGTAGTGGCAGCTTTGATGTGTTAAGCTTAAACCGAGGTCAACTTAAATGTCTTGTGGCTGTAGTGTACAGCTTTGAATTGCTTGCCCGTTGTTGAGTGTTGGAGCAGTAGGGAGTGGGTGCCATTTTTCTTTTCTCCTGTTTGTTTTGTTTTTTTTTTGTTTGTTTTTTGTTAGTTAGGAAGTAAGGTAAGAGTTGTGTTGTTTATTGTTGTAGGTTAATTAGGTTGTCCTTCTACCGGCTAGTGATCTTTTGTTTGTTTTGGCTTTACCTGCTCCTGAAGAACACGCTTCATTTCTTTTTCTTTTGGAGCTGTTTGTTTAGGATTCTTTTTGCACTGTATTTATCACTTATTGTAAATAAATGTATTGGAAATCTTACTTTGTGGATTGTGTGCTGGGACTCAGTATAGGTTCACTTTTCTTTGTCGCTGTTCATTTTTTGCTTTAAAGTGACTTTCCCTTTTGCCCCTAGAACATGAATTGGGAACATAACACTGGTAACAGTGGGCATTGTGTAGGCTAATTATTCTTATAGAATGTAGTCTTTTCTCTCTCTCTGTTTTGCATGCGTGGTCATAATCATTATTGTTGTTATTATTATTCTATATATATATTTTTTGCCTCTGTCACAGTGTATTCAGTGTATACTGTTCATAGGCAACACCAATAGGTGTCATGTGACACAAAATAAACATATGACCACTGTTGTACAGTATCCATTACTTGGACTATTTAAATGTAGTATTAAAAAAAAAAAAAAGCCAAAAAGATCGTCGCGCTGCGATGGGAGTATGCCCAGCCAGATCTGCCGATCCGTCTAGCGATCAATGGGTGAGTTCCTGCCTGTCCGCACTCAACGACAATAGTAAAGGGCGCTCGGCAGCGATTTATACCACAGACTGGACCTGTCTTTCACTTCGACGGTAACTAAAAAAAAATTCAAGCTGCGATTTTTTACGATGGAGATCCTCGCGCGATCGAGTGTAGATTGTGTTGAACACGATAAGAACAAAAAATTCTGCGTTTATTCCTTAAAACAGTCGGCATTTCCCACATTGCTTCTGCTCTGCAGCTGCTATTGGCGCACGTCACTGTCATTAAGCGCCTCCTATTGGCGTAGGTAATGTTTACCTCACGATGATCAAGTATGTAAGGCGAACGGAACGAAACAGTCAAATGAACAATAAATTAACATGGTGAGTAACATTTTATAAACAATATTGTCAATATTGTTTGTTTTCCCTCTATTTTGCTGACTAGAATTTCAAAATAAAGCCCTACCAGAGTCTCAATGCAACAACAGAAAGCGATTGAACCCTGAATTTTGTGAACAGTGACATAATCCTATATAATTATAAATTCAATTGTTATAAGACTTTACAATATTACTGTTTGTTGTTGTATTTTTTTCAAAACTTGAAACTTGTGTGTGTGTGTGTGTGTGTGTGTGTGTGTGTGTGTCAGTTGGATTTTTTAATGTTTTTGAAATAAGTCTCATGCGCTCCCCCAGCCTGCATTTATTTGATTAAAATATAGTAGCCTAGGCTATAAACTACAGTATTGTGATCTATTATTTTTATATTTTATAATATATTATAATTGTAACGATCTCATAGCTTTATTTATGCAATTGTAAATACAGTGAAAATCAGAATCAGAAAGAGCTTTATTGCCAAGTATGCTTGCGCATACGAGGAATTTGTCTTGGTGACAGTAGCTTCCAGTACACATACAATATAAAGTGACAAGACAAGTGACAAGTAACATAGGTATAATATATGAATATATGAAAATATATGAATGCCAGATCTGATGCCGCTTTCTGTGTATGCACTGGAAAGATGGATTTTCCTTTAATGATTTAATTTGACTGGTGTTGCGTCCCAGGGCGTATGCATTTGTGTTTTATAATGTGTAAGTGTCACTCATTGATTTATTGAGTGTGTGTGCTGCCAATGGACCCAACGGCCTGCTGGGAGTTGTAGTTTTGTTGTATGGTTTGTCCAATTTCCTGTGCTCCTCCCTGTCCTCATCTAGGTGATGGGACCTACCAGCTGTTCCTCATCAATGGCAAGAGGATCCAGTATTCAAGCAGAGCCGGAGAGAGAGAGACCGGGAGAGAGTTCTTCTCCCAAGAGCCTGAGACTGGGAGAGAGTTCTTCTCCCAAGAGCCCGAGACTGTTGTGTTACCAGACTTGGAGTGTTGCTCTTGTTGGTGTATGTGAAGCTTAAATGTGTTGTTACGGCTGTAGTGGCAGCTTTGATGTGTTAAGCTTAAACCGAGGTCAACTTAAATGTCTTGTGGCTGTAGTGTACAGCTTTGAATTGCTTGCCCGTTGTTGAGTGTTGGAGCAGTAGGGAGTGGGTGCCATTTTTCTTTTCTCCTGTTTGTTTTGTTTTTTTTTTGTTTGTTTTTTGTTAGTTAGGAAGTAAGGTAAGAGTTGTGTTGTTTATTGTTGTAGGTTAATTAGGTTGTCCTTCTACCGGCTAGTGATCTTTTGTTTGTTTTGGCTTTACCTGCTCCTGAAGAACACGCTTCATTTCTTTTTCTTTTGGAGCTGTTTGTTTAGGATTCTTTTTGCACTGTATTTATCACTTATTGTAAATAAATGTATTGGAAATCTTACTTTGTGGATTGTGTGCTGGGACTCAGTATAGGTTCACTTTTCTTTGTCGCTGTTCATTTTTTGCTTTAAAGTGACTTTCCCTTTTGCCCCTAGAACATGAATTGGGAACATAACACTGGTAACAGTGGGCATTGTGTAGGCTAATTATTCTTATAGAATGTAGTCTTTTCTCTCTCTCTGTTTTGCATGCGTGGTCATAATCATTATTGTTGTTATTATTATTCTATATATATATTTTTTGCCTCTGTCACAGTGTATTCAGTGTATACTGTTCATAGGCAACACCAATAGGTGTCATGTGACACAAAATAAACATATGACCACTGTTGTACAGTATCCATTACTTGGACTATTTAAATGTAGTATTAAAAAAAAAAAAAAGCCAAAAAGATCGTCGCGCTGCGATGGGAGTATGCCCAGCCAGATCTGCCGATCCGTCTAGCGATCAATGGGTGAGTTCCTGCCTGTCCGCACTCAACGACAATAGTAAAGGGCGCTCGGCAGCCATTTATACCACAGACTGGACCTGTCTTTCACTTCGACGGTAACTAAAAAAAAATTCAAGCTGCGATTTTTTACGATGGAGATCCTCGCGCGATCGAGTGTAGATTGTGTTGAACACGATAAGAACAAAAAATTCTGCGTTTATTCCTTAAAACAGTCGGCATTTCCCACATTGCTTCTGCTCTGCAGCTGCTATTGGCGCACGTCACTGTCATTAAGCGCCTCCTATTGGCGTAGGTAATGTTTACCTCACGATGATCAAGTATGTAAGGCGAACGGAACGAAACAGTCAAATGAACAATAAATTAACATGGTGAGTAACATTTTATAAACAATATTGTCAATATTGTTTGTTTTCCCTCTATTTTGCTGACTAGAATTTCAAAATAAAGCCCTACCAGAGTCTCAATGCAACAACAGAAAGCGATTGAACCCTGAATTTTGTGAACAGTGACATAATCCTATATAATTATAAATTCAATTGTTATAAGACTTTACAATATTACTGTTTGTTGTTGTATTTTTTTCAAAACTTGAAACTTGTGTGTGTGTGTGTGTGTGTGTGTCAGTTGGATTTTTTAATGTTTTTGAAATAAGTCTCATGCGCTCCCCCAGCCTGCATTTATTTGATTAAAATATAGTAGCCTAGGCTATAAACTACAGTATTGTGATCTATTATTTTTATATTTTATAATATATTATAATTGTAACGATCTCATAGCTTTATTTATGCAATTGTAAATACAGTGAAAATCAGAATCAGAAAGAGCTTTATTGCCAAGTATGCTTGCGCATACGAGGAATTTGTCTTGGTGACAGTAGCTTCCAGTACACATACAATATAAAGTGACAAGACAAGTGACAAGTAACATAGGTATAATATATGAATATATGAAAATATATGAATGCCAGATCTGATGCCGCTTTCTGTGTATGCACTGGAAAGATGGATTTTCCTTTAATGATTTAATTTGACTGGTGTTGCGTCCCAGGGCGTATGCATTTGTGTTTTATAATGTGTAAGTGTCACTCATTGATTTATTGAGTGTGTGTGCTGCCAATGGACCCAACGGCCTGCTGGGAGTTGTAGTTTTGTTGTATGGTTTGTCCAATTTCCTGTGCTCCTCCCTGTCCTCATCTAGGTGATGGGACCTACCAGCTGTTCCTCATCAATGGCAAGAGGATCCAGTATTCAAGCAGAGCCGGAGAGAGAGAGACCGGGAGAGAGTTCTTCTCCCAAGAGCCTGAGACTGGGAGAGAGTTCTTCTCCCAAGAGCCCGAGACTGTTGTGTTACCAGACTTGGAGTGTTGCTCTTGTTGGTGTATGTGAAGCTTAAATGTGTTGTTACGGCTGTAGTGGCAGCTTTGATGTGTTAAGCTTAAACCGAGGTCAACTTAAATGTCTTGTGGCTGTAGTGTACAGCTTTGAATTGCTTGCCCGTTGTTGAGTGTTGGAGCAGTAGGGAGTGGGTGCCATTTTTCTTTTCTCCTGTTTGTTTTGTTTTTTTTTTGTTTGTTTTTTGTTAGTTAGGAAGTAAGGTAAGAGTTGTGTTGTTTATTGTTGTAGGTTAATTAGGTTGTCCTTCTACCGGCTAGTGATCTTTTGTTTGTTTTGGCTTTACCTGCTCCTGAAGAACACGCTTCATTTCTTTTTCTTTTGGAGCTGTTTGTTTAGGATTCTTTTTGCACTGTATTTATCACTTATTGTAAATAAATGTATTGGAAATCTTACTTTGTGTATTGTGTGCTGGGACTCAGTATAGGTTCACTTTTCTTTGTCGCTGTTCATTTTTTGCTTTAAAGTGACTTTCCCTTTTGCCCCTAGAACATGAATTGGGAACATAACACTGGTAACAGTGGGCATTGTGTAGGCTAATTATTCTTATAGAATGTAGTCTTTTCTCTCTCTCTGTTTTGCATGCGTGGTCATAATCATTATTGTTGTTATTATTATTCTATATATATATTTTTTGCCTCTGTCACAGTGTATTCAGTGTATACTGTTCATAGGCAACACCAATAGGTGTCATGTGACACAAAATAAACATATGACCACTGTTGTACAGTATCCATTACTTGGACTATTTAAATGTAGTAATTAAAAAAAAAAAAAAGCCAAAAAGATCGTCGCGCTGCGATGGGAGTATGCCCAGCCAGATCTGCCGATCCGTCTAGCGATCAATGGGTGAGTTCCTGCCTGTCCGCACTCAACGACAATAGTAAAGGGCGCTCGGCAGCCATTTATACCACAGACTGGACCTGTCTTTCACTTCGACGGTAACTAAAAAAAAATTCAAGCTGCGATTTTTTACGATGGAGATCATCGCGCGATCGAGTGTAGATTGTGTTGAACACGATAAGAACAAAAAATTCTGCGTTTATTCCTTAAAACAGTCGGCATTTCCCACATTGCTTCTGCTCTGCAGCTGCTATTGGCGCACGTCACTGTCATTAAGCGCCTCCTATTGGCGTAGGTAATGTTTACCTCACGATGATCAAGTATGTAAGGCGAACGGAACGAAACAGTCAAATGAACAATAAATTAACATGGTGAGTAACATTTTATAAACAATATTGTCAATATTGTTTGTTTTCCCTCTATTTTGCTGACTAGAATTTCAAAATAAAGCCCTACCAGAGTCTCAATGCAACAACAGAAAGCGATTGAACCCTGAATTTTGTGAACAGTGACATAATCCTATATAATTATAAATTCAATTGTTATAAGACTTTACAATATTACTGTTTGTTGTTGTATTTTTTTCAAAACTTGAAACTTGTGTGTGTGTGTGTGTGTGTGTGTGTGTGTGTGTGTCAGTTGGATTTTTTAATGTTTTTGAAATAAGTCTCATGCGCTCCCCCAGCCTGCATTTATTTGATTAAAATATAGTAGCCTAGGCTATAAACTACAGTATTGTGATCTATTATTTTTATATTTTATAATATATTATAATTGTAACGATCTCATAGCTTTATTTATGCAATTGTAAATACAGTGAAAATCAGAATCAGAAAGAGCTTTATTGCCAAGTATGCTTGCGCATACGAGGAATTTGTCTTGGTGACAGTAGCTTCCAGTACACATACAATATAAAGTGACAAGACAAGTGACAAGTAACATAGGTATAATATATGAATATATGAAAATATATGAATGCCAGATCTGATGCCGCTTTCTGTGTATGCACTGGAAAGATGGATTTTCCTTTAATGATTTAATTTGACTGGTGTTGCGTCCCAGGGCGTATGCATTTGTGTTTTATAATGTGTAAGTGTCACTCATTGATTTATTGAGTGTGTGTGCTGCCAATGGACCCAACGGCCTGCTGGGAGTTGTAGTTTTGTTGTATGGTTTGTCCAATTTCCTGTGCTCCTCCCTGTCCTCATCTAGGTGATGGGACCTACCAGCTGTTCCTCATCAATGGCAAGAGGATCCAGTATTCAAGCAGAGCCGGAGAGAGAGAGACCGGGAGAGAGTTCTTCTCCCAAGAGCCTGAGACTGGGAGAGAGTTCTTCTCCCAAGAGCCCGAGACTGTTGTGTTACCAGACTTGGAGTGTTGCTCTTGTTGGTGTATGTGAAGCTTAAATGTGTTGTTACGGCTGTAGTGGCAGCTTTGATGTGTTAAGCTTAAACCGAGGTCAACTTAAATGTCTTGTGGCTGTAGTGTACAGCTTTGAATTGCTTGCCCGTTGTTGAGTGTTGGAGCAGTAGGGAGTGGGTGCCATTTTTCTTTTCTCCTGTTTGTTTTGTTTTTTTTTTGTTTGTTTTTTGTTAGTTAGGAAGTAAGGTAAGAGTTGTGTTGTTTATTGTTGTAGGTTAATTAGGTTGTCCTTCTACCGGCTAGTGATCTTTTGTTTGTTTTGGCTTTACCTGCTCCTGAAGAACACGCTTCATTTCTTTTTCTTTTGGAGCTGTTTGTTTAGGATTCTTTTTGCACTGTATTTATCACTTATTGTAAATAAATGTATTGGAAATCTTACTTTGTGGATTGTGTGCTGGGACTCAGTATAGGTTCACTTTTCTTTGTCGCTGTTCATTTTTTGCTTTAAAGTGACTTTCCCTTTTGCCCCTAGAACATGAATTGGGAACATAACACTGGTAACAGTGGGCATTGTGTAGGCTAATTATTCTTATAGAATGTAGTCTTTTCTCTCTCTCTGTTTTGCATGCGTGGTCATAATCATTATTGTTGTTATTATTATTCTATATATATATTTTTTGCCTCTGTCACAGTGTATTCAGTGTATACTGTTCATAGGCAACACCAATAGGTGTCATGTGACACAAAATAAACATATGACCACTGTTGTACAGTATCCATTACTTGGACTATTTAAATGTAGTATTAAAAAAAAAAAAAAGCCAAAAAGATCGTCGCGCTGCGATGGGAGTATGCCCAGCCAGATCTGCCGATCCGTCTAGCGATCAATGGGTGAGTTCCTGCCTGTCCGCACTCAACGACGATAGTAAAGGGCGCTCGGCAGCCATTTATACCACAGACTGGACCTGTCTTTCACTTCGACGGTAACTAAAAAAAATTCAAGCTGCGATTTTTTACGATGGAGATCATCGCGCGATCGAGTGTAGATTGTGTTGAACACGATAAGAACAAAAAATTCTGCGTTTATTCCTTAAAACAGTCGGCATTTCCCACATTGCTTCTGCTCTGCAGCTGCTATTGGCGCACGTCACTGTCATTAAGCGCCTCCTATTGGCGTAGGTAATGTTTACCTCACGATGATCAAGTATGTAAGGCGAACGGAACGAAACAGTCAAATGAACAATAAATTAACATGGTGAGTAACATTTTATAAACAATATTGTCAATATTGTTTGTTTTCCCTCTATTTTGCTGACTAGAATTTCAAAATAAAGCCCTACCAGAGTCTCAATGCAACAACAGAAAGCGATTGAACCCTGAATTTTGTGAACAGTGACATAATCCTATATAATTATAAATTCAATTGTTATAAGACTTTACAATATTACTGTTTGTTGTTGTATTTTTTTCAAAACTTGAAACTTGTGTGTGTGTGTGTGTGTGTGTCAGTTGGATTTTTTAATGTTTTTGAAATAAGTCTCATGCGCTCCCCCAGCCTGCATTTATTTGATTAAAATATAGTAGCCTAGGCTATAAACTACAGTATTGTGATCTATTATTTTTATATTTTATAATATATTATAATTGTAACGATCTCATAGCTTTATTTATGCAATTGTAAATACAGTGAAAATCAGAATCAGAAAGAGCTTTATTGCCAAGTATGCTTGCGCATACGAGGAATTTGTCTTGGTGACAGTAGCTTCCAGTACACATACAATATAAAGTGACAAGACAAGTGACAAGTAACATAGGTATAATATATGAATATATGAAAATATATGAATGCCAGATCTGATGCCGCTTTCTGTGTATGCACTGGAAAGATGGATTTTCCTTTAATGATTTAATTTGACTGGTGTTGCGTCCCAGGGCGTATGCATTTGTGTTTTATAATGTGTAAGTGTCACTCATTGATTTATTGAGTGTGTGTGCTGCCAATGGACCCAACGGCCTGCTGGGAGTTGTAGTTTTGTTGTATGGTTTGTCCAATTTCCTGTGCTCCTCCCTGTCCTCATCTAGGTGATGGGACCTACCAGCTGTTCCTCATCAATGGCAAGAGGATCCAGTATTCAAGCAGAGCCGGAGAGAGAGAGACCGGGAGAGAGTTCTTCTCCCAAGAGCCTGAGACTGGGAGAGAGTTCTTCTCCCAAGAGCCCGAGACTGTTGTGTTACCAGACTTGGAGTGTTGCTCTTGTTGGTGTATGTGAAGCTTAAATGTGTTGTTACGGCTGTAGTGGCAGCTTTGATGTGTTAAGCTTAAACCGAGGTCAACTTAAATGTCTTGTGGCTGTAGTGTACAGCTTTGAATTGCTTGCCCGTTGTTGAGTGTTGGAGCAGTAGGGAGTGGGTGCCATTTTTCTTTTCTCCTGTTTGTTTTGTTTTTTTTTTGTTTGTTTTTTGTTAGTTAGGAAGTAAGGTAAGAGTTGTGTTGTTTATTGTTGTAGGTTAATTAGGTTGTCCTTCTACCGGCTAGTGATCTTTTGTTTGTTTTGGCTTTACCTGCTCCTGAAGAACACGCTTCATTTCTTTTTCTTTTGGAGCTGTTTGTTTAGGATTCTTTTTGCACTGTATTTATCACTTATTGTAAATAAATGTATTGGAAATCTTACTTTGTGGATTGTGTGCTGGGACTCAGTATAGGTTCACTTTTCTTTGTCGCTGTTCATTTTTTGCTTTAAAGTGACTTTCCCTTTTGCCCCTAGAACATGAATTGGGAACATAACACTGGTAACAGTGGGCATTGTGTAGGCTAATTATTCTTATAGAATGTAGTCTTTTCTCTCTCTCTGTTTTGCATGCGTGGTCATAATCATTATTGTTGTTATTATTATTCTATATATATATTTTTTGCCTCTGTCACAGTGTATTCAGTGTATACTGTTCATAGGCAACACCAATAGGTGTCATGTGACACAAAATAAACATATGACCACTGTTGTACAGTATCCATTACTTGGACTATTTAAATGTAGTATTAAAAAAAAAAAAAAGCCAAAAAGATCGTCGCGCTGCGATGGGAGTATGCCCAGCCAGATCTGCCGATCCGTCTAGCGATCAATGGGTGAGTTCCTGCCTGTCCGCACTCAACGACGATAGTAAAGGGCGCTCGGCAGCCATTTATACCACAGACTGGACCTGTCTTTCACTTCGACGGTAACTAAAAAAAATTCAAGCTGCGATTTTTTACGATGGAGATCATCGCGCGATCGAGTGTAGATTGTGTTGAACACGATAAGAACAAAAAATTCTGCGTTTATTCCTTAAAACAGTCGGCATTTCCCACATTGCTTCTGCTCTGCAGCTGCTATTGGCGCACGTCACTGTCATTAAGCGCCTCCTATTGGCGTAGGTAATGTTTACCTCACGATGATCAAGTATGTAAGGCGAACGGAACGAAACAGTCAAATGAACAATAAATTAACATGGTGAGTAACATTTTATAAACAATATTGTCAATATTGTTTGTTTTCCCTCTATTTTGCTGACTAGAATTTCAAAATAAAGCCCTACCAGAGTCTCAATGCAACAACAGAAAGCGATTGAACCCTGAATTTTGTGAACAGTGACATAATCCTATATAATTATAAATTCAATTGTTATAAGACTTTACAATATTACTGTTTGTTGTTGTATTTTTTTCAAAACTTGAAACTTGTGTGTGTGTGTGTGTGTGTGTGTGTGTGTGTGTGTGTGTGTGTGTGTGTGTGTCAGTTGGATTTTTTAATGTTTTTGAAATAAGTCTCATGCGCTCCCCCAGCCTGCATTTATTTGATTAAAATATAGTAGCCTAGGCTATAAACTACAGTATTGTGATCTATTATTTTTATATTTTATAATATATTATAATTGTAACGATCTCATAGCTTTATTTATGCAATTGTAAATACAGTGAAAATCAGAATCAGAAAGAGCTTTATTGCCAAGTATGCTTGCGCATACGAGGAATTTGTCTTGGTGACAGTAGCTTCCAGTACACATACAATATAAAGTGACAAGACAAGTGACAAGTAACATAGGTATAATATATGAATATATGAAAATATATGAATGCCAGATCTGATGCCGCTTTCTGTGTATGCACTGGAAAGATGGATTTTCCTTTAATGATTTAATTTGACTGGTGTTGCGTCCCAGGGCGTATGCATTTGTGTTTTATAATGTGTAAGTGTCACTCATTGATTTATTGAGTGTGTGTGCTGCCAATGGACCCAACGGCCTGCTGGGAGTTGTAGTTTTGTTGTATGGTTTGTCCAATTTCCTGTGCTCCTCCCTGTCCTCATCTAGGTGATGGGACCTACCAGCTGTTCCTCATCAATGGCAAGAGGATCCAGTATTCAAGCAGAGCCGGAGAGAGAGAGACCGGGAGAGAGTTCTTCTCCCAAGAGCCTGAGACTGGGAGAGAGTTCTTCTCCCAAGAGCCCGAGACTGTTGTGTTACCAGACTTGGAGTGTTGCTCTTGTTGGTGTATGTGAAGCTTAAATGTGTTGTTACGGCTGTAGTGGCAGCTTTGATGTGTTAAGCTTAAACCGAGGTCAACTTAAATGTCTTGTGGCTGTAGTGTACAGCTTTGAATTGCTTGCCCGTTGTTGAGTGTTGGAGCAGTAGGGAGTGGGTGCCATTTTTCTTTTCTCCTGTTTGTTTTGTTTTTTTTTTGTTTGTTTTTTGTTAGTTAGGAAGTAAGGTAAGAGTTGTGTTGTTTATTGTTGTAGGTTAATTAGGTTGTCCTTCTACCGGCTAGTGATCTTTTGTTTGTTTTGGCTTTACCTGCTCCTGAAGAACACGCTTCATTTCTTTTTCTTTTGGAGCTGTTTGTTTAGGATTCTTTTTGCACTGTATTTATCACTTATTGTAAATAAATGTATTGGAAATCTTACTTTGTGTATTGTGTGCTGGGACTCAGTATAGGTTCACTTTTCTTTGTCGCTGTTCATTTTTTGCTTTAAAGTGACTTTCCCTTTTGCCCCTAGAACATGAATTGGGAACATAACACTGGTAACAGTGGGCATTGTGTAGGCTAATTATTCTTATAGAATGTAGTCTTTTCTCTCTCTCTGTTTTGCATGCGTGGTCATAATCATTATTGTTGTTATTATTATTCTATATATATATTTTTTGCCTCTGTCACAGTGTATTCAGTGTATACTGTTCATAGGCAACACCAATAGGTGTCATGTGACACAAAATAAACATATGACCACTGTTGTACAGTATCCATTACTTGGACTATTTAAATGTAGTAATTAAAAAAAAAAAAAAGCCAAAAAGATCGTCGCGCTGCGATGGGAGTATGCCCAGCCAGATCTGCCGATCCGTCTAGCGATCAATGGGTGAGTTCCTGCCTGTCCGCACTCAACGACAATAGTAAAGGGCGCTCGGCAGCCATTTATACCACAGACTGGACCTGTCTTTCACTTCGACGGTAACTAAAAAAAAATTCAAGCTGCGATTTTTTACGATGGAGATCATCGCGCGATCGAGTGTAGATTGTGTTGAACACGATAAGAACAAAAAATTCTGCGTTTATTCCTTAAAACAGTCGGCATTTCCCACATTGCTTCTGCTCTGCAGCTGCTATTGGCGCACGTCACTGTCATTAAGCGCCTCCTATTGGCGTAGGTAATGTTTACCTCACGATGATCAAGTATGTAAGGCGAACGGAACGAAACAGTCAAATGAACAATAAATTAACATGGTGAGTAACATTTTATAAACAATATTGTCAATATTGTTTGTTTTCCCTCTATTTTGCTGACTAGAATTTCAAAATAAAGCCCTACCAGAGTCTCAATGCAACAACAGAAAGCGATTGAACCCTGAATTTTGTGAACAGTGACATAATCCTATATAATTATAAATTCAATTGTTATAAGACTTTACAATATTACTGTTTGTTGTTGTATTTTTTTCAAAACTTGAAACTTGTGTGTGTGTGTGTGTGTGTGTGTGTGTGTGTGTGTGTGTGTCAGTTGGATTTTTTAATGTTTTTGAAATAAGTCTCATGCGCTCCCCCAGCCTGCATTTATTTGATTAAAATATAGTAGCCTAGGCTATAAACTACAGTATTGTGATCTATTATTTTTATATTTTATAATATATTATAATTGTAACGATCTCATAGCTTTATTTATGCAATTGTAAATACAGTGAAAATCAGAATCAGAAAGAGCTTTATTGCCAAGTATGCTTGCGCATACGAGGAATTTGTCTTGGTGACAGTAGCTTCCAGTACACATACAATATAAAGTGACAAGACAAGTGACAAGTAACATAGGTATAATATATGAATATATGAAAATATATGAATGCCAGATCTGATGCCGCTTTCTGTGTATGCACTGGAAAGATGGATTTTCCTTTAATGATTTAATTTGACTGGTGTTGCGTCCCAGGGCGTATGCATTTGTGTTTTATAATGTGTAAGTGTCACTCATTGATTTATTGAGTGTGTGTGCTGCCAATGGACCCAACGGCCTGCTGGGAGTTGTAGTTTTGTTGTATGGTTTGTCCAATTTCCTGTGCTCCTCCCTGTCCTCATCTAGGTGATGGGACCTACCAGCTGTTCCTCATCAATGGCAAGAGGATCCAGTATTCAAGCAGAGCCGGAGAGAGAGAGACCGGGAGAGAGTTCTTCTCCCAAGAGCCTGAGACTGGGAGAGAGTTCTTCTCCCAAGAGCCCGAGACTGTTGTGTTACCAGACTTGGAGTGTTGCTCTTGTTGGTGTATGTGAAGCTTAAATGTGTTGTTACGGCTGTAGTGGCAGCTTTGATGTGTTAAGCTTAAACCGAGGTCAACTTAAATGTCTTGTGGCTGTAGTGTACAGCTTTGAATTGCTTGCCCGTTGTTGAGTGTTGGAGCAGTAGGGAGTGGGTGCCATTTTTCTTTTCTCCTGTTTGTTTTGTTTTTTTTTTGTTTGTTTTTTGTTAGTTAGGAAGTAAGGTAAGAGTTGTGTTGTTTATTGTTGTAGGTTAATTAGGTTGTCCTTCTACCGGCTAGTGATCTTTTGTTTGTTTTGGCTTTACCTGCTCCTGAAGAACACGCTTCATTTCTTTTTCTTTTGGAGCTGTTTGTTTAGGATTCTTTTTGCACTGTATTTATCACTTATTGTAAATAAATGTATTGGAAATCTTACTTTGTGGATTGTGTGCTGGGACTCAGTATAGGTTCACTTTTCTTTGTCGCTGTTCATTTTTTGCTTTAAAGTGACTTTCCCTTTTGCCCCTAGAACATGAATTGGGAACATAACACTGGTAACAGTGGGCATTGTGTAGGCTAATTATTCTTATAGAATGTAGTCTTTTCTCTCTCTCTGTTTTGCATGCGTGGTCATAATCATTATTGTTGTTATTATTATTCTATATATATATTTTTTGCCTCTGTCACAGTGTATTCAGTGTATACTGTTCATAGGCAACACCAATAGGTGTCATGTGACACAAAATAAACATATGACCACTGTTGTACAGTATCCATTACTTGGACTATTTAAATGTAGTAATTAAAAAAAAAAAAAAGCCAAAAAGATCGTCGCGCTGCGATGGGAGTATGCCCAGCCAGATCTGCCGATCCGTCTAGCGATCAATGGGTGAGTTCCTGCCTGTCCGCACTCAACGACAATAGTAAAGGGCGCTCGGCAGCCATTTATACCACAGACTGGACCTGTCTTTCACTTCGACGGTAACTAAAAAAAAATTCAAGCTGCGATTTTTTACGATGGAGATCATCGCGCGATCGAGTGTAGATTGTGTTGAACACGATAAGAACAAAAAATTCTGCGTTTATTCCTTAAAACAGTCGGCATTTCCCACATTGCTTCTGCTCTGCAGCTGCTATTGGCGCACGTCACTGTCATTAAGCGCCTCCTATTGGCGTAGGTAATGTTTACCTCACGATGATCAAGTATGTAAGGCGAACGGAACGAAACAGTCAAATGAACAATAAATTAACATGGTGAGTAACATTTTATAAACAATATTGTCAATATTGTTTGTTTTCCCTCTATTTTGCTGACTAGAATTTCAAAATAAAGCCCTACCAGAGTCTCAATGCAACAACAGAAAGCGATTGAACCCTGAATTTTGTGAACAGTGACATAATCCTATATAATTATAAATTCAATTGTTATAAGACTTTACAATATTACTGTTTGTTGTTGTATTTTTTTCAAAACTTGAAACTTGTGTGTGTGTGTGTGTGTGTGTCAGTTGGATTTTTTAATGTTTTTGAAATAAGTCTCATGCGCTCCCCCAGCCTGCATTTATTTGATTAAAATATAGTAGCCTAGGCTATAAACTACAGTATTGTGATCTATTATTTTTATATTTTATAATATATTATAATTGTAACGATCTCATAGCTTTATTTATGCAATTGTAAATACAGTGAAAATCAGAATCAGAAAGAGCTTTATTGCCAAGTATGCTTGCGCATACGAGGAATTTGTCTTGGTGACAGTAGCTTCCAGTACACATACAATATAAAGTGACAAGACAAGTGACAAGTAACATAGGTATAATATATGAATATATGAAAATATATGAATGCCAGATCTGATGCCGCTTTCTGTGTATGCACTGGAAAGATGGATTTTCCTTTAATGATTTAATTTGACTGGTGTTGCGTCCCAGGGCGTATGCATTTGTGTTTTATAATGTGTAAGTGTCACTCATTGATTTATTGAGTGTGTGTGCTGCCAATGGACCCAACGGCCTGCTGGGAGTTGTAGTTTTGTTGTATGGTTTGTCCAATTTCCTGTGCTCCTCCCTGTCCTCATCTAGGTGATGGGACCTACCAGCTGTTCCTCATCAATGGCAAGAGGATCCAGTATTCAAGCAGAGCCGGAGAGAGAGAGACCGGGAGAGAGTTCTTCTCCCAAGAGCCTGAGACTGGGAGAGAGTTCTTCTCCCAAGAGCCCGAGACTGTTGTGTTACCAGACTTGGAGTGTTGCTCTTGTTGGTGTATGTGAAGCTTAAATGTGTTGTTACGGCTGTAGTGGCAGCTTTGATGTGTTAAGCTTAAACCGAGGTCAACTTAAATGTCTTGTGGCTGTAGTGTACAGCTTTGAATTGCTTGCCCGTTGTTGAGTGTTGGAGCAGTAGGGAGTGGGTGCCATTTTTCTTTTCTCCTGTTTGTTTTGTTTTTTTTTTGTTTGTTTTTTGTTAGTTAGGAAGTAAGGTAAGAGTTGTGTTGTTTATTGTTGTAGGTTAATTAGGTTGTCCTTCTACCGGCTAGTGATCTTTTGTTTGTTTTGGCTTTACCTGCTCCTGAAGAACACGCTTCATTTCTTTTTCTTTTGGAGCTGTTTGTTTAGGATTCTTTTTGCACTGTATTTATCACTTATTGTAAATAAATGTATTGGAAATCTTACTTTGTGGATTGTGTGCTGGGACTCAGTATAGGTTCACTTTTCTTTGTCGCTGTTCATTTTTTGCTTTAAAGTGACTTTCCCTTTTGCCCCTAGAACATGAATTGGGAACATAACACTGGTAACAGTGGGCATTGTGTAGGCTAATTATTCTTATAGAATGTAGTCTTTTCTCTCTCTCTGTTTTGCATGCGTGGTCATAATCATTATTGTTGTTATTATTATTCTATATATATATTTTTTGCCTCTGTCACAGTGTATTCAGTGTATACTGTTCATAGGCAACACCAATAGGTGTCATGTGACACAAAATAAACATATGACCACTGTTGTACAGTATCCATTACTTGGACTATTTAAATGTAGTAATTAAAAAAAAAAAAAAGCCAAAAAGATCGTCGCGCTGCGATGGGAGTATGCCCAGCCAGATCTGCCGATCCGTCTAGCGATCAATGGGTGAGTTCCTGCCTGTCCGCACTCAACGACAATAGTAAAGGGCGCTCGGCAGCCATTTATACCACAGACTGGACCTGTCTTTCACTTCGACGGTAACTAAAAAAAAATTCAAGCTGCGATTTTTTACGATGGAGATCATCGCGCGATCGAGTGTAGATTGTGTTGAACACGATAAGAACAAAAAATTCTGCGTTTATTCCTTAAAACAGTCGGCATTTCCCACATTGCTTCTGCTCTGCAGCTGCTATTGGCGCACGTCACTGTCATTAAGCGCCTCCTATTGGCGTAGGTAATGTTTACCTCACGATGATCAAGTATGTAAGGCGAACGGAACGAAACAGTCAAATGAACAATAAATTAACATGGTGAGTAACATTTTATAAACAATATTGTCAATATTGTTTGTTTTCCCTCTATTTTGCTGACTAGAATTTCAAAATAAAGCCCTACCAGAGTCTCAATGCAACAACAGAAAGCGATTGAACCCTGAATTTTGTGAACAGTGACATAATCCTATATAATTATAAATTCAATTGTTATAA
The DNA here is from genome assembly GCF_965113295.1 of Leuciscus leuciscus. Taxonomy (NCBI): domain Eukaryota; kingdom Metazoa; phylum Chordata; class Actinopteri; order Cypriniformes; family Leuciscidae; genus Leuciscus; species Leuciscus leuciscus. The sequence continues at coordinate 34,575,632 of NC_138725.1, read as the reverse complement.
GACTTTACAATATTACTGTTTGTTGTTGTATTTTTTTCAAAACTTGAAACTTGTGTGTGTGTGTGTGTGTGTGTGTGTGTGTGTGTCAGTTGGATTTTTTAATGTTTTTGAAATAAGTCTCATGCGCTCCCCCAGCCTGCATTTATTTGATTAAAATATAGTAGCCTAGGCTATAAACTACAGTATTGTGATCTATTATTTTTATATTTTATAATATATTATAATTGTAACGATCTCATAGCTTTATTTATGCAATTGTAAATACAGTGAAAATCAGAATCAGAAAGAGCTTTATTGCCAAGTATGCTTGCGCATACGAGGAATTTGTCTTGGTGACAGTAGCTTCCAGTACACATACAATATAAAGTGACAAGACAAGTGACAAGTAACATAGGTATAATATATGAATATATGAAAATATATGAATGCCAGATCTGATGCCGCTTTCTGTGTATGCACTGGAAAGATGGATTTTCCTTTAATGATTTAATTTGACTGGTGTTGCGTCCCAGGGCGTATGCATTTGTGTTTTATAATGTGTAAGTGTCACTCATTGATTTATTGAGTGTGTGTGCTGCCAATGGACCCAACGGCCTGCTGGGAGTTGTAGTTTTGTTGTATGGTTTGTCCAATTTCCTGTGCTCCTCCCTGTCCTCATCTAGGTGATGGGACCTACCAGCTGTTCCTCATCAATGGCAAGAGGATCCAGTATTCAAGCAGAGCCGGAGAGAGAGAGACCGGGAGAGAGTTCTTCTCCCAAGAGCCTGAGACTGGGAGAGAGTTCTTCTCCCAAGAGCCCGAGACTGTTGTGTTACCAGACTTGGAGTGTTGCTCTTGTTGGTGTATGTGAAGCTTAAATGTGTTGTTACGGCTGTAGTGGCAGCTTTGATGTGTTAAGCTTAAACCGAGGTCAACTTAAATGTCTTGTGGCTGTAGTGTACAGCTTTGAATTGCTTGCCCGTTGTTGAGTGTTGGAGCAGTAGGGAGTGGGTGCCATTTTTCTTTTCTCCTGTTTGTTTTGTTTTTTTTTTGTTTGTTTTTTGTTAGTTAGGAAGTAAGGTAAGAGTTGTGTTGTTTATTGTTGTAGGTTAATTAGGTTGTCCTTCTACCGGCTAGTGATCTTTTGTTTGTTTTGGCTTTACCTGCTCCTGAAGAACACGCTTCATTTCTTTTTCTTTTGGAGCTGTTTGTTTAGGATTCTTTTTGCACTGTATTTATCACTTATTGTAAATAAATGTATTGGAAATCTTACTTTGTGTATTGTGTGCTGGGACTCAGTATAGGTTCACTTTTCTTTGTCGCTGTTCATTTTTTGCTTTAAAGTGACTTTCCCTTTTGCCCCTAGAACATGAATTGGGAACATAACACTGGTAACAGTGGGCATTGTGTAGGCTAATTATTCTTATAGAATGTAGTCTTTTCTCTCTCTCTGTTTTGCATGCGTGGTCATAATCATTATTGTTGTTATTATTATTCTATATATATATTTTTTGCCTCTGTCACAGTGTATTCAGTGTATACTGTTCATAGGCAACACCAATAGGTGTCATGTGACACAAAATAAACATATGACCACTGTTGTACAGTATCCATTACTTGGACTATTTAAATGTAGTATTAAAAAAAAAAAAAAGCCAAAAAGATCGTCGCGCTGCGATGGGAGTATGCCCAGCCAGATCTGCCGATCCGTCTAGCGATCAATGGGTGAGTTCCTGCCTGTCCGCACTCAACGACGATAGTAAAGGGCGCTCGGCAGCCATTTATACCACAGACTGGACCTGTCTTTCACTTCGACGGTAACTAAAAAAAATTCAAGCTGCGATTTTTTACGATGGAGATCATCGCGCGATCGAGTGTAGATTGTGTTGAACACGATAAGAACAAAAAATTCTGCGTTTATTCCTTAAAACAGTCGGCATTTCCCACATTGCTTCTGCTCTGCAGCTGCTATTGGCGCACGTCACTGTCATTAAGCGCCTCCTATTGGCGTAGGTAATGTTTACCTCACGATGATCAAGTATGTAAGGCGAACGGAACGAAACAGTCAAATGAACAATAAATTAACATGGTGAGTAACATTTTATAAACAATATTGTCAATATTGTTTGTTTTCCCTCTATTTTGCTGACTAGAATTTCAAAATAAAGCCCTACCAGAGTCTCAATGCAACAACAGAAAGCGATTGAACCCTGAATTTTGTGAACAGTGACATAATCCTATATAATTATAAATTCAATTGTTATAAGACTTTACAATATTACTGTTTGTTGTTGTATTTTTTTCAAAACTTGAAACTTGTGTGTGTGTGTGTGTGTGTGTGTGTGTGTGTGTGTGTCAGTTGGATTTTTTAATGTTTTTGAAATAAGTCTCATGCGCTCCCCCAGCCTGCATTTATTTGATTAAAATATAGTAGCCTAGGCTATAAACTACAGTATTGTGATCTATTATTTTTATATTTTATAATATATTATAATTGTAACGATCTCATAGCTTTATTTATGCAATTGTAAATACAGTGAAAATCAGAATCAGAAAGAGCTTTATTGCCAAGTATGCTTGCGCATACGAGGAATTTGTCTTGGTGACAGTAGCTTCCAGTACACATACAATATAAAGTGACAAGACAAGTGACAAGTAACATAGGTATAATATATGAATATATGAAAATATATGAATGCCAGATCTGATGCCGCTTTCTGTGTATGCACTGGAAAGATGGATTTTCCTTTAATGATTTAATTTGACTGGTGTTGCGTCCCAGGGCGTATGCATTTGTGTTTTATAATGTGTAAGTGTCACTCATTGATTTATTGAGTGTGTGTGCTGCCAATGGACCCAACGGCCTGCTGGGAGTTGTAGTTTTGTTGTATGGTTTGTCCAATTTCCTGTGCTCCTCCCTGTCCTCATCTAGGTGATGGGACCTACCAGCTGTTCCTCATCAATGGCAAGAGGATCCAGTATTCAAGCAGAGCCGGAGAGAGAGAGACCGGGAGAGAGTTCTTCTCCCAAGAGCCTGAGACTGGGAGAGAGTTCTTCTCCCAAGAGCCCGAGACTGTTGTGTTACCAGACTTGGAGTGTTGCTCTTGTTGGTGTATGTGAAGCTTAAATGTGTTGTTACGGCTGTAGTGGCAGCTTTGATGTGTTAAGCTTAAACCGAGGTCAACTTAAATGTCTTGTGGCTGTAGTGTACAGCTTTGAATTGCTTGCCCGTTGTTGAGTGTTGGAGCAGTAGGGAGTGGGTGCCATTTTTCTTTTCTCCTGTTTGTTTTGTTTTTTTTTTGTTTGTTTTTTGTTAGTTAGGAAGTAAGGTAAGAGTTGTGTTGTTTATTGTTGTAGGTTAATTAGGTTGTCCTTCTACCGGCTAGTGATCTTTTGTTTGTTTTGGCTTTACCTGCTCCTGAAGAACACGCTTCATTTCTTTTTCTTTTGGAGCTGTTTGTTTAGGATTCTTTTTGCACTGTATTTATCACTTATTGTAAATAAATGTATTGGAAATCTTACTTTGTGGATTGTGTGCTGGGACTCAGTATAGGTTCACTTTTCTTTGTCGCTGTTCATTTTTTGCTTTAAAGTGACTTTCCCTTTTGCCCCTAGAACATGAATTGGGAACATAACACTGGTAACAGTGGGCATTGTGTAGGCTAATTATTCTTATAGAATGTAGTCTTTTCTCTCTCTCTGTTTTGCATGCGTGGTCATAATCATTATTGTTGTTATTATTATTCTATATATATATTTTTTGCCTCTGTCACAGTGTATTCAGTGTATACTGTTCATAGGCAACACCAATAGGTGTCATGTGACACAAAATAAACATATGACCACTGTTGTACAGTATCCATTACTTGGACTATTTAAATGTAGTAATTAAAAAAAAAAAAAAGCCAAAAAGATCGTCGCGCTGCGATGGGAGTATGCCCAGCCAGATCTGCCGATCCGTCTAGCGATCAATGGGTGAGTTCCTGCCTGTCCGCACTCAACGACGATAGTAAAGGGCGCTCGGCAGCCATTTATACCACAGACTGGACCTGTCTTTCACTTCGACGGTAACTAAAAAAAAATTCAAGCTGCGATTTTTTACGATGGAGATCATCGCGCGATCGAGTGTAGATTGTGTTGAACACGATAAGAACAAAAAATTCTGCGTTTATTCCTTAAAACAGTCGGCATTTCCCACATTGCTTCTGCTCTGCAGCTGCTATTGGCGCACGTCACTGTCATTAAGCGCCTCCTATTGGCGTAGGTAATGTTTACCTCACGATGATCAAGTATGTAAGGCGAACGGAACGAAACAGTCAAATGAACAATAAATTAACATGGTGAGTAACATTTTATAAACAATATTGTCAATATTGTTTGTTTTCCCTCTATTTTGCTGACTAGAATTTCAAAATAAAGCCCTACCAGAGTCTCAATGCAACAACAGAAAGCGATTGAACCCTGAATTTTGTGAACAGTGACATAATCCTATATAATTATAAATTCAATTGTTATAAGACTTTACAATATTACTGTTTGTTGTTGTATTTTTTTCAAAACTTGAAACTTGTGTGTGTGTGTGTGTGTGTGTGTGTGTGTGTGTCAGTTGGATTTTTTAATGTTTTTGAAATAAGTCTCATGCGCTCCCCCAGCCTGCATTTATTTGATTAAAATATAGTAGCCTAGGCTATAAACTACAGTATTGTGATCTATTATTTTTATATTTTATAATATATTATAATTGTAACGATCTCATAGCTTTATTTATGCAATTGTAAATACAGTGAAAATCAGAATCAGAAAGAGCTTTATTGCCAAGTATGCTTGCGCATACGAGGAATTTGTCTTGGTGACAGTAGCTTCCAGTACACATACAATATAAAGTGACAAGACAAGTGACAAGTAACATAGGTATAATATATGAATATATGAAAATATATGAATGCCAGATCTGATGCCGCTTTCTGTGTATGCACTGGAAAGATGGATTTTCCTTTAATGATTTAATTTGACTGGTGTTGCGTCCCAGGGCGTATGCATTTGTGTTTTATAATGTGTAAGTGTCACTCATTGATTTATTGAGTGTGTGTGCTGCCAATGGACCCAACGGCCTGCTGGGAGTTGTAGTTTTGTTGTATGGTTTGTCCAATTTCCTGTGCTCCTCCCTGTCCTCATCTAGGTGATGGGACCTACCAGCTGTTCCTCATCAATGGCAAGAGGATCCAGTATTCAAGCAGAGCCGGAGAGAGAGAGACCGGGAGAGAGTTCTTCTCCCAAGAGCCTGAGACTGGGAGAGAGTTCTTCTCCCAAGAGCCCGAGACTGTTGTGTTACCAGACTTGGAGTGTTGCTCTTGTTGGTGTATGTGAAGCTTAAATGTGTTGTTACGGCTGTAGTGGCAGCTTTGATGTGTTAAGCTTAAACCGAGGTCAACTTAAATGTCTTGTGGCTGTAGTGTACAGCTTTGAATTGCTTGCCCGTTGTTGAGTGTTGGAGCAGTAGGGAGTGGGTGCCATTTTTCTTTTCTCCTGTTTGTTTTGTTTTTTTTTTGTTTGTTTTTTGTTAGTTAGGAAGTAAGGTAAGAGTTGTGTTGTTTATTGTTGTAGGTTAATTAGGTTGTCCTTCTACCGGCTAGTGATCTTTTGTTTGTTTTGGCTTTACCTGCTCCTGAAGAACACGCTTCATTTCTTTTTCTTTTGGAGCTGTTTGTTTAGGATTCTTTTTGCACTGTATTTATCACTTATTGTAAATAAATGTATTGGAAATCTTACTTTGTGGATTGTGTGCTGGGACTCAGTATAGGTTCACTTTTCTTTGTCGCTGTTCATTTTTTGCTTTAAAGTGACTTTCCCTTTTGCCCCTAGAACATGAATTGGGAACATAACACTGGTAACAGTGGGCATTGTGTAGGCTAATTATTCTTATAGAATGTAGTCTTTTCTCTCTCTCTGTTTTGCATGCGTGGTCATAATCATTATTGTTGTTATTATTATTCTATATATATATTTTTTGCCTCTGTCACAGTGTATTCAGTGTATACTGTTCATAGGCAACACCAATAGGTGTCATGTGACACAAAATAAACATATGACCACTGTTGTACAGTATCCATTACTTGGACTATTTAAATGTAGTATTAAAAAAAAAAAAAAGCCAAAAAGATCGTCGCGCTGCGATGGGAGTATGCCCAGCCAGATCTGCCGATCCGTCTAGCGATCAATGGGTGAGTTCCTGCCTGTCCGCACTCAACGACGATAGTAAAGGGCGCTCGGCAGCCATTTATACCACAGACTGGACCTGTCTTTCACTTCGACGGTAACTAAAAAAAATTCAAGCTGCGATTTTTTACGATGGAGATCATCGCGCGATCGAGTGTAGATTGTGTTGAACACGATAAGAACAAAAAATTCTGCGTTTATTCCTTAAAACAGTCGGCATTTCCCACATTGCTTCTGCTCTGCAGCTGCTATTGGCGCACGTCACTGTCATTAAGCGCCTCCTATTGGCGTAGGTAATGTTTACCTCACGATGATCAAGTATGTAAGGCGAACGGAACGAAACAGTCAAATGAACAATAAATTAACATGGTGAGTAACATTTTATAAACAATATTGTCAATATTGTTTGTTTTCCCTCTATTTTGCTGACTAGAATTTCAAAATAAAGCCCTACCAGAGTCTCAATGCAACAACAGAAAGCGATTGAACCCTGAATTTTGTGAACAGTGACATAATCCTATATAATTATAAATTCAATTGTTATAAGACTTTACAATATTACTGTTTGTTGTTGTATTTTTTTCAAAACTTGAAACTTGTGTGTGTGTGTGTGTGTGTGTCAGTTGGATTTTTTAATGTTTTTGAAATAAGTCTCATGCGCTCCCCCAGCCTGCATTTATTTGATTAAAATATAGTAGCCTAGGCTATAAACTACAGTATTGTGATCTATTATTTTTATATTTTATAATATATTATAATTGTAACGATCTCATAGCTTTATTTATGCAATTGTAAATACAGTGAAAATCAGAATCAGAAAGAGCTTTATTGCCAAGTATGCTTGCGCATACGAGGAATTTGTCTTGGTGACAGTAGCTTCCAGTACACATACAATATAAAGTGACAAGACAAGTGACAAGTAACATAGGTATAATATATGAATATATGAAAATATATGAATGCCAGATCTGATGCCGCTTTCTGTGTATGCACTGGAAAGATGGATTTTCCTTTAATGATTTAATTTGACTGGTGTTGCGTCCCAGGGCGTATGCATTTGTGTTTTATAATGTGTAAGTGTCACTCATTGATTTATTGAGTGTGTGTGCTGCCAATGGACCCAACGGCCTGCTGGGAGTTGTAGTTTTGTTGTATGGTTTGTCCAATTTCCTGTGCTCCTCCCTGTCCTCATCTAGGTGATGGGACCTACCAGCTGTTCCTCATCAATGGCAAGAGGATCCAGTATTCAAGCAGAGCCGGAGAGAGAGAGACCGGGAGAGAGTTCTTCTCCCAAGAGCCTGAGACTGGGAGAGAGTTCTTCTCCCAAGAGCCCGAGACTGTTGTGTTACCAGACTTGGAGTGTTGCTCTTGTTGGTGTATGTGAAGCTTAAATGTGTTGTTACGGCTGTAGTGGCAGTTTTGATGTGTTAAGCTTAAACCGAGGTCAACTTAAATGTCTTGTGGCTGTAGTGTACAGCTTTGAATTGCTTGCCCGTTGTTGAGTGTTGGAGCAGTAGGGAGTGGGTGCCATTTTTCTTTTCTCCTGTTTGTTTTGTTTTTTTTTTGTTTGTTTTTTGTTAGTTAGGAAGTAAGGTAAGAGTTGTGTTGTTTATTGTTGTAGGTTAATTAGGTTGTCCTTCTACCGGCTAGTGATCTTTTGTTTGTTTTGGCTTTACCTGCTCCTGAAGAACACGCTTCATTTCTTTTTCTTTTGGAGCTGTTTGTTTAGGATTCTTTTTGCACTGTATTTATCACTTATTGTAAATAAATGTATTGGAAATCTTACTTTGTGGATTGTGTGCTGGGACTCAGTATAGGTTCACTTTTCTTTGTCGCTGTTCATTTTTTGCTTTAAAGTGACTTTCCCTTTTGCCCCTAGAACATGAATTGGGAACATAACACTGGTAACAGTGGGCATTGTGTAGGCTAATTATTCTTATAGAATGTAGTCTTTTCTCTCTCTCTGTTTTGCATGCGTGGTCATAATCATTATTGTTGTTATTATTATTCTATATATATATTTTTTGCCTCTGTCACAGTGTATTCAGTGTATACTGTTCATAGGCAACACCAATAGGTGTCATGTGACACAAAATAAACATATGACCACTGTTGTACAGTATCCATTACTTGGACTATTTAAATGTAGTAATTAAAAAAAAAAAAAAGCCAAAAAGATCGTCGCGCTGCGATGGGAGTATGCCCAGCCAGATCTGCCGATCCGTCTAGCGATCAATGGGTGAGTTCCTGCCTGTCCGCACTCAACGACGATAGTAAAGGGCGCTCGGCAGCCATTTATACCACAGACTGGACCTGTCTTTCACTTCGACGGTAACTAAAAAAAATTCAAGCTGCGATTTTTTACGATGGAGATCATCGCGCGATCGAGTGTAGATTGTGTTGAACACGATAAGAACAAAAAATTCTGCGTTTATTCCTTAAAACAGTCGGCATTTCCCACATTGCTTCTGCTCTGCAGCTGCTATTGGCGCACGTCACTGTCATTAAGCGCCTCCTATTGGCGTAGGTAATGTTTACCTCACGATGATCAAGTATGTAAGGCGAACGGAACGAAACAGTCAAATGAACAATAAATTAACATGGTGAGTAACATTTTATAAACAATATTGTCAATATTGTTTGTTTTCCCTCTATTTTGCTGACTAGAATTTCAAAATAAAGCCCTACCAGAGTCTCAATGCAACAACAGAAAGCGATTGAACCCTGAATTTTGTGAACAGTGACATAATCCTATATAATTATAAATTCAATTGTTATAAGACTTTACAATATTACTGTTTGTTGTTGTATTTTTTTCAAAACTTGAAACTTGTGTGTGTGTGTGTGTGTGTGTCAGTTGGATTTTTTAATGTTTTTGAAATAAGTCTCATGCGCTCCCCCAGCCTGCATTTATTTGATTAAAATATAGTAGCCTAGGCTATAAACTACAGTATTGTGATCTATTATTTTTATATTTTATAATATATTATAATTGTAACGATCTCATAGCTTTATTTATGCAATTGTAAATACAGTGAAAATCAGAATCAGAAAGAGCTTTATTGCCAAGTATGCTTGCGCATACGAGGAATTTGTCTTGGTGACAGTAGCTTCCAGTACACATACAATATAAAGTGACAAGACAAGTGACAAGTAACATAGGTATAATATATGAATATATGAAAATATATGAATGCCAGATCTGATGCCGCTTTCTGTGTATGCACTGGAAAGATGGATTTTCCTTTAATGATTTAATTTGACTGGTGTTGCGTCCCAGGGCGTATGCATTTGTGTTTTATAATGTGTAAGTGTCACTCATTGATTTATTGAGTGTGTGTGCTGCCAATGGACCCAACGGCCTGCTGGGAGTTGTAGTTTTGTTGTATGGTTTGTCCAATTTCCTGTGCTCCTCCCTGTCCTCATCTAGGTGATGGGACCTACCAGCTGTTCCTCATCAATGGCAAGAGGATCCAGTATTCAAGCAGAGCCGGAGAGAGAGAGACCGGGAGAGAGTTCTTCTCCCAAGAGCCTGAGACTGGGAGAGAGTTCTTCTCCCAAGAGCCCGAGACTGTTGTGTTACCAGACTTGGAGTGTTGCTCTTGTTGGTGTATGTGAAGCTTAAATGTGTTGTTACGGCTGTAGTGGCAGCTTTGATGTGTTAAGCTTAAACCGAGGTCAACTTAAATGTCTTGTGGCTGTAGTGTACAGCTTTGAATTGCTTGCCCGTTGTTGAGTGTTGGAGCAGTAGGGAGTGGGTGCCATTTTTCTTTTCTCCTGTTTGTTTTGTTTTTTTTTTGTTTGTTTTTTGTTAGTTAGGAAGTAAGGTAAGAGTTGTGTTGTTTATTGTTGTAGGTTAATTAGGTTGTCCTTCTACCGGCTAGTGATCTTTTGTTTGTTTTGGCTTTACCTGCTCCTGAAGAACACGCTTCATTTCTTTTTCTTTTGGAGCTGTTTGTTTAGGATTCTTTTTGCACTGTATTTATCACTTATTGTAAATAAATGTATTGGAAATCTTACTTTGTGGATTGTGTGCTGGGACTCAGTATAGGTTCACTTTTCTTTGTCGCTGTTCATTTTTTGCTTTAAAGTGACTTTCCCTTTTGCCCCTAGAACATGAATTGGGAACATAACACTGGTAACAGTGGGCATTGTGTAGGCTAATTATTCTTATAGAATGTAGTCTTTTCTCTCTCTCTGTTTTGCATGCGTGGTCATAATCATTATTGTTGTTATTATTATTCTATATATATATTTTTTGCCTCTGTCACAGTGTATTCAGTGTATACTGTTCATAGGCAACACCAATAGGTGTCATGTGACACAAAATAAACATATGACCACTGTTGTACAGTATCCATTACTTGGACTATTTAAATGTAGTATTAAAAAAAAAAAAAAGCCAAAAAGATCGTCGCGCTGCGATGGGAGTATGCCCAGCCAGATCTGCCGATCCGTCTAGCGATCAATGGGTGAGTTCCTGCCTGTCCGCACTCAACGACGATAGTAAAGGGCGCTCGGCAGCCATTTATACCACAGACTGGACCTGTCTTTCACTTCGACGGTAACTAAAAAAAATTCAAGCTGCGATTTTTTACGATGGAGATCATCGCGCGATCGAGTGTAGATTGTGTTGAACACGATAAGAACAAAAAATTCTGCGTTTATTCCTTAAAACAGTCGGCATTTCCCACATTGCTTCTGCTCTGCAGCTGCTATTGGCGCACGTCACTGTCATTAAGCGCCTCCTATTGGCGTAGGTAATGTTTACCTCACGATGATCAAGTATGTAAGGCGAACGGAACGAAACAGTCAAATGAACAATAAATTAACATGGTGAGTAACATTTTATAAACAATATTGTCAATATTGTTTGTTTTCCCTCTATTTTGCTGACTAGAATTTCAAAATAAAGCCCTACCAGAGTCTCAATGCAACAACAGAAAGCGATTGAACCCTGAATTTTGTGAACAGTGACATAATCCTATATAATTATAAATTCAATTGTTATAAGACTTTACAATATTACTGTTTGTTGTTGTATTTTTTTCAAAACTTGAAACTTGTGTGTGTGTGTGTGTGTGTGTCAGTTGGATTTTTTAATGTTTTTGAAATAAGTCTCATGCGCTCCCCCAGCCTGCATTTATTTGATTAAAATATAGTAGCCTAGGCTATAAACTACAGTATTGTGATCTATTATTTTTATATTTTATAATATATTATAATTGTAACGATCTCATAGCTTTATTTATGCAATTGTAAATACAGTGAAAATCAGAATCAGAAAGAGCTTTATTGCCAAGTATGCTTGCGCATACGAGGAATTTGTCTTGGTGACAGTAGCTTCCAGTACACATACAATATAAAGTGACAAGACAAGTGACAAGTAACATAGGTATAATATATGAATATATGAAAATATATGAATGCCAGATCTGATGCCGCTTTCTGTGTATGCACTGGAAAGATGGATTTTCCTTTAATGATTTAATTTGACTGGTGTTGCGTCCCAGGGCGTATGCATTTGTGTTTTATAATGTGTAAGTGTCACTCATTGATTTATTGAGTGTGTGTGCTGCCAATGGACCCAACGGCCTGCTGGGAGTTGTAGTTTTGTTGTATGGTTTGTCCAATTTCCTGTGCTCCTCCCTGTCCTCATCTAGGTGATGGGACCTACCAGCTGTTCCTCATCAATGGCAAGAGGATCCAGTATTCAAGCAGAGCCGGAGAGAGAGAGACCGGGAGAGAGTTCTTCTCCCAAGAGCCTGAGACTGGGAGAGAGTTCTTCTCCCAAGAGCCCGAGACTGTTGTGTTACCAGACTTGGAGTGTTGCTCTTGTTGGTGTATGTGAAGCTTAAATGTGTTGTTACGGCTGTAGTGGCAGTTTTGATGTGTTAAGCTTAAACCGAGGTCAACTTAAATGTCTTGTGGCTGTAGTGTACAGCTTTGAATTGCTTGCCCGTTGTTGAGTGTTGGAGCAGTAGGGAGTGGGTGCCATTTTTCTTTTCTCCTGTTTGTTTTGTTTTTTTTTTGTTTGTTTTTTGTTAGTTAGGAAGTAAGGTAAGAGTTGTGTTGTTTATTGTTGTAGGTTAATTAGGTTGTCCTTCTACCGGCTAGTGATCTTTTGTTTGTTTTGGCTTTACCTGCTCCTGAAGAACACGCTTCATTTCTTTTTCTTTTGGAGCTGTTTGTTTAGGATTCTTTTTGCACTGTATTTATCACTTATTGTAAATAAATGTATTGGAAATCTTACTTTGTGGATTGTGTGCTGGGACTCAGTATAGGTTCACTTTTCTTTGTCGCTGTTCATTTTTTGCTTTAAAGTGACTTTCCCTTTTGCCCCTAGAACATGAATTGGGAACATAACACTGGTAACAGTGGGCATTGTGTAGGCTAATTATTCTTATAGAATGTAGTCTTTTCTCTCTCTCTGTTTTGCATGCGTGGTCATAATCATTATTGTTGTTATTATTATTCTATATATATATTTTTTGCCTCTGTCACAGTGTATTCAGTGTATACTGTTCATAGGCAACACCAATAGGTGTCATGTGACACAAAATAAACATATGACCACTGTTGTACAGTATCCATTACTTGGACTATTTAAATGTAGTATTAAAAAAAAAAAAAAGCCAAAAAGATCGTCGCGCTGCGATGGGAGTATGCCCAGCCAGATCTGCCGATCCGTCTAGCGATCAATGGGTGAGTTCCTGCCTGTCCGCACTCAACGACGATAGTAAAGGGCGCTCGGCAGCCATTTATACCACAGACTGGACCTGTCTTTCACTTCGACGGTAACTAAAAAAAATTCAAGCTGCGATTTTTTACGATGGAGATCATCGCGCGATCGAGTGTAGATTGTGTTGAACACGATAAGAACAAAAAATTCTGCGTTTATTCCTTAAAACAGTCGGCATTTCCCACATTGCTTCTGCTCTGCAGCTGCTATTGGCGCACGTCACTGTCATTAAGCGCCTCCTATTGGCGTAGGTAATGTTTACCTCACGATGATCAAGTATGTAAGGCGAACGGAACGAAACAGTCAAATGAACAATAAATTAACATGGTGAGTAACATTTTATAAACAATATTGTCAATATTGTTTGTTTTCCCTCTATTTTGCTGACTAGAATTTCAAAATAAAGCCCTACCAGAGTCTCAATGCAACAACAGAAAGCGATTGAACCCTGAATTTTGTGAACAGTGACATAATCCTATATAATTATAAATTCAATTGTTATAAGACTTTACAATATTACTGTTTGTTGTTGTATTTTTTTCAAAACTTGAAACTTGTGTGTGTGTGTGTGTGTGTGTCAGTTGGATTTTTTAATGTTTTTGAAATAAGTCTCATGCGCTCCCCCAGCCTGCATTTATTTGATTAAAATATAGTAGCCTAGGCTATAAACTACAGTATTGTGATCTATTATTTTTATATTTTATAATATATTATAATTGTAACGATCTCATAGCTTTATTTATGCAATTGTAAATACAGTGAAAATCAGAATCAGAAAGAGCTTTATTGCCAAGTATGCTTGCGCATACGAGGAATTTGTCTTGGTGACAGTAGCTTCCAGTACACATACAATATAAAGTGACAAGACAAGTGACAAGTAACATAGGTATAATATATGAATATATGAAAATATATGAATGCCAGATCTGATGCCGCTTTCTGTGTATGCACTGGAAAGATGGATTTTCCTTTAATGATTTAATTTGACTGGTGTTGCGTCCCAGGGCGTATGCATTTGTGTTTTATAATGTGTAAGTGTCACTCATTGATTTATTGAGTGTGTGTGCTGCCAATGGACCCAACGGCCTGCTGGGAGTTGTAGTTTTGTTGTATGGTTTGTCCAATTTCCTGTGCTCCTCCCTGTCCTCATCTAGGTGATGGGACCTACCAGCTGTTCCTCATCAATGGCAAGAGGATCCAGTATTCAAGCAGAGCCGGAGAGAGAGAGACCGGGAGAGAGTTCTTCTCCCAAGAGCCTGAGACTGGGAGAGAGTTCTTCTCCCAAGAGCCCGAGACTGTTGTGTTACCAGACTTGGAGTGTTGCTCTTGTTGGTGTATGTGAAGCTTAAATGTGTTGTTACGGCTGTAGTGGCAGCTTTGATGTGTTAAGCTTAAACCGAGGTCAACTTAAATGTCTTGTGGCTGTAGTGTACAGCTTTGAATTGCTTGCCCGTTGTTGAGTGTTGGAGCAGTAGGGAGTGGGTGCCATTTTTCTTTTCTCCTGTTTGTTTTGTTTTTTTTTTGTTTGTTTTTTGTTAGTTAGGAAGTAAGGTAAGAGTTGTGTTGTTTATTGTTGTAGGTTAATTAGGTTGTCCTTCTACCGGCTAGTGATCTTTTGTTTGTTTTGGCTTTACCTGCTCCTGAAGAACACGCTTCATTTCTTTTTCTTTTGGAGCTGTTTGTTTAGGATTCTTTTTGCACTGTATTTATCACTTATTGTAAATAAATGTATTGGAAATCTTACTTTGTGTATTGTGTGCTGGGACTCAGTATAGGTTCACTTTTCTTTGTCGCTGTTCATTTTTTGCTTTAAAGTGACTTTCCCTTTTGCCCCTAGAACATGAATTGGGAACATAACACTGGTAACAGTGGGCATTGTGTAGGCTAATTATTCTTATAGAATGTAGTCTTTTCTCTCTCTCTGTTTTGCATGCGTGGTCATAATCATTATTGTTGTTATTATTATTCTATATATATATTTTTTGCCTCTGTCACAGTGTATTCAGTGTATACTGTTCATAGGCAACACCAATAGGTGTCATGTGACACAAAATAAACATATGACCACTGTTGTACAGTATCCATTACTTGGACTATTTAAATGTAGTAATTAAAAAAAAAAAAAAGCCAAAAAGATCGTCGCGCTGCGATGGGAGTATGCCCAGCCAGATCTGCCGATCCGTCTAGCGATCAATGGGTGAGTTCCTGCCTGTCCGCACTCAACGACAATAGTAAAGGGCGCTCGGCAGCCATTTATACCACAGACTGGACCTGTCTTTCACTTCGACGGTAACTAAAAAAAAATTCAAGCTGCGATTTTTTACGATGGAGATCATCGCGCGATCGAGTGTAGATTGTGTTGAACACGATAAGAACAAAAAATTCTGCGTTTATTCCTTAAAACAGTCGGCATTTCCCACATTGCTTCTGCTCTGCAGCTGCTATTGGCGCACGTCACTGTCATTAAGCGCCTCCTATTGGCGTAGGTAATGTTTACCTCACGATGATCAAGTATGTAAGGCGAACGGAACGAAACAGTCAAATGAACAATAAATTAACATGGTGAGTAACATTTTATAAACAATATTGTCAATATTGTTTGTTTTCCCTCTATTTTGCTGACTAGAATTTCAAAATAAAGCCCTACCAGAGTCTCAATGCAACAACAGAAAGCGATTGAACCCTGAATTTTGTGAACAGTGACATAATCCTATATAATTATAAATTCAATTGTTATAAGACTTTACAATATTACTGTTTGTTGTTGTATTTTTTTCAAAACTTGAAACTTGTGTGTGTGTGTGTGTGTGTGTGTGTGTGTGTGTCAGTTGGATTTTTTAATGTTTTTGAAATAAGTCTCATGCGCTCCCCCAGCCTGCATTTATTTGATTAAAATATAGTAGCCTAGGCTATAAACTACAGTATTGTGATCTATTATTTTTATATTTTATAATATATTATAATTGTAACGATCTCATAGCTTTATTTATGCAATTGTAAATACAGTGAAAATCAGAATCAGAAAGAGCTTTATTGCCAAGTATGCTTGCGCATACGAGGAATTTGTCTTGGTGACAGTAGCTTCCAGTACACATACAATATAAAGTGACAAGACAAGTGACAAGTAACATAGGTATAATATATGAATATATGAAAATATATGAATGCCAGATCTGATGCCGCTTTCTGTGTATGCACTGGAAAGATGGATTTTCCTTTAATGATTTAATTTGACTGGTGTTGCGTCCCAGGGCGTATGCATTTGTGTTTTATAATGTGTAAGTGTCACTCATTGATTTATTGAGTGTGTGTGCTGCCAATGGACCCAACGGCCTGCTGGGAGTTGTAGTTTTGTTGTATGGTTTGTCCAATTTCCTGTGCTCCTCCCTGTCCTCATCTAGGTGATGGGACCTACCAGCTGTTCCTCATCAATGGCAAGAGGATCCAGTATTCAAGCAGAGCCGGAGAGAGAGAGACCGGGAGAGAGTTCTTCTCCCAAGAGCCTGAGACTGGGAGAGAGTTCTTCTCCCAAGAGCCCGAGACTGTTGTGTTACCAGACTTGGAGTGTTGCTCTTGTTGGTGTATGTGAAGCTTAAATGTGTTGTTACGGCTGTAGTGGCAGCTTTGATGTGTTAAGCTTAAACCGAGGTCAACTTAAATGTCTTGTGGCTGTAGTGTACAGCTTTGAATTGCTTGCCCGTTGTTGAGTGTTGGAGCAGTAGGGAGTGGGTGCCATTTTTCTTTTCTCCTGTTTGTTTTGTTTTTTTTTTGTTTGTTTTTTGTTAGTTAGGAAGTAAGGTAAGAGTTGTGTTGTTTATTGTTGTAGGTTAATTAGGTTGTCCTTCTACCGGCTAGTGATCTTTTGTTTGTTTTGGCTTTACCTGCTCCTGAAGAACACGCTTCATTTCTTTTTCTTTTGGAGCTGTTTGTTTAGGATTCTTTTTGCACTGTATTTATCACTTATTGTAAATAAATGTATTGGAAATCTTACTTTGTGTATTGTGTGCTGGGACTCAGTATAGGTTCACTTTTCTTTGTCGCTGTTCATTTTTTGCTTTAAAGTGACTTTCCCTTTTGCCCCTAGAACATGAATTGGGAACATAACACTGGTAACAGTGGGCATTGTGTAGGCTAATTATTCTTATAGAATGTAGTCTTTTCTCTCTCTCTGTTTTGCATGCGTGGTCATAATCATTATTGTTGTTATTATTATTCTATATATATATTTTTTGCCTCTGTCACAGTGTATTCAGTGTATACTGTTCATAGGCAACACCAATAGGTGTCATGTGACACAAAATAAACATATGACCACTGTTGTACAGTATCCATTACTTGGACTATTTAAATGTAGTAATTAAAAAAAAAAAAAAGCCAAAAAGATCGTCGCGCTGCGATGGGAGTATGCCCAGCCAGATCTGCCGATCCGTCTAGCGATCAATGGGTGAGTTCCTGCCTGTCCGCACTCAACGACAATAGTAAAGGGCGCTCGGCAGCCATTTATACCACAGACTGGACCTGTCTTTCACTTCGACGGTAACTAAAAAAAAATTCAAGCTGCGATTTTTTACGATGGAGATCATCGCGCGATCGAGTGTAGATTGTGTTGAACACGATAAGAACAAAAAATTCTGCGTTTATTCCTTAAAACAGTCGGCATTTCCCACATTGCTTCTGCTCTG
This sequence comes from Leuciscus leuciscus, assembly GCF_965113295.1. NCBI lineage: Eukaryota > Metazoa > Chordata > Actinopteri > Cypriniformes > Leuciscidae > Leuciscus > Leuciscus leuciscus. The sequence goes on along the minus strand of NC_138725.1, from coordinate 34,558,013 downwards.
CAGCTGCTATTGGCGCACGTCACTGTCATTAAGCGCCTCCTATTGGCGTAGGTAATGTTTACCTCACGATGATCAAGTATGTAAGGCGAACGGAACGAAACAGTCAAATGAACAATAAATTAACATGGTGAGTAACATTTTATAAACAATATTGTCAATATTGTTTGTTTTCCCTCTATTTTGCTGACTAGAATTTCAAAATAAAGCCCTACCAGAGTCTCAATGCAACAACAGAAAGCGATTGAACCCTGAATTTTGTGAACAGTGACATAATCCTATATAATTATAAATTCAATTGTTATAAGACTTTACAATATTACTGTTTGTTGTTGTATTTTTTTCAAAACTTGAAACTTGTGTGTGTGTGTGTGTGTGTGTGTGTGTGTGTGTGTGTCAGTTGGATTTTTTAATGTTTTTGAAATAAGTCTCATGCGCTCCCCCAGCCTGCATTTATTTGATTAAAATATAGTAGCCTAGGCTATAAACTACAGTATTGTGATCTATTATTTTTATATTTTATAATATATTATAATTGTAACGATCTCATAGCTTTATTTATGCAATTGTAAATACAGTGAAAATCAGAATCAGAAAGAGCTTTATTGCCAAGTATGCTTGCGCATACGAGGAATTTGTCTTGGTGACAGTAGCTTCCAGTACACATACAATATAAAGTGACAAGACAAGTGACAAGTAACATAGGTATAATATATGAATATATGAAAATATATGAATGCCAGATCTGATGCCGCTTTCTGTGTATGCACTGGAAAGATGGATTTTCCTTTAATGATTTAATTTGACTGGTGTTGCGTCCCAGGGCGTATGCATTTGTGTTTTATAATGTGTAAGTGTCACTCATTGATTTATTGAGTGTGTGTGCTGCCAATGGACCCAACGGCCTGCTGGGAGTTGTAGTTTTGTTGTATGGTTTGTCCAATTTCCTGTGCTCCTCCCTGTCCTCATCTAGGTGATGGGACCTACCAGCTGTTCCTCATCAATGGCAAGAGGATCCAGTATTCAAGCAGAGCCGGAGAGAGAGAGACCGGGAGAGAGTTCTTCTCCCAAGAGCCTGAGACTGGGAGAGAGTTCTTCTCCCAAGAGCCCGAGACTGTTGTGTTACCAGACTTGGAGTGTTGCTCTTGTTGGTGTATGTGAAGCTTAAATGTGTTGTTACGGCTGTAGTGGCAGCTTTGATGTGTTAAGCTTAAACCGAGGTCAACTTAAATGTCTTGTGGCTGTAGTGTACAGCTTTGAATTGCTTGCCCGTTGTTGAGTGTTGGAGCAGTAGGGAGTGGGTGCCATTTTTCTTTTCTCCTGTTTGTTTTGTTTTTTTTTTGTTTGTTTTTTGTTAGTTAGGAAGTAAGGTAAGAGTTGTGTTGTTTATTGTTGTAGGTTAATTAGGTTGTCCTTCTACCGGCTAGTGATCTTTTGTTTGTTTTGGCTTTACCTGCTCCTGAAGAACACGCTTCATTTCTTTTTCTTTTGGAGCTGTTTGTTTAGGATTCTTTTTGCACTGTATTTATCACTTATTGTAAATAAATGTATTGGAAATCTTACTTTGTGGATTGTGTGCTGGGACTCAGTATAGGTTCACTTTTCTTTGTCGCTGTTCATTTTTTGCTTTAAAGTGACTTTCCCTTTTGCCCCTAGAACATGAATTGGGAACATAACACTGGTAACAGTGGGCATTGTGTAGGCTAATTATTCTTATTGTAGTCTTTTCTCTCTCTCTGTTTTGCATGCGTGGTCATAATCATTATTGTTGTTATTATTATTCTATATATATATTTTTTGCCTCTGTCACAGTGTATTCAGTGTATACTGTTCATAGGCAACACCAATAGGTGTCATGTGACACAAAATAAACATATGACCACTGTTGTACAGTATCCATTACTTGGACTATTTAAATGTAGTAATTAAAAAAAAAAAAAAGCCAAAAAGATCGTCGCGCTGCGATGGGAGTATGCCCAGCCAGATCTGCCGATCCGTCTAGCGATCAATGGGTGAGTTCCTGCCTGTCCGCACTCAACGACAATAGTAAAGGGCGCTCGGCAGCCATTTATACCACAGACTGGACCTGTCTTTCACTTCGACGGTAACTAAAAAAAAATTCAAGCTGCGATTTTTTACGATGGAGATCATCGCGCGATCGAGTGTAGATTGTGTTGAACACGATAAGAACAAAAAATTCTGCGTTTATTCCTTAAAACAGTCGGCATTTCCCACATTGCTTCTGCTCTGCAGCTGCTATTGGCGCACGTCACTGTCATTAAGCGCCTCCTATTGGCGTAGGTAATGTTTACCTCACGATGATCAAGTATGTAAGGCGAACGGAACGAAACAGTCAAATGAACAATAAATTAACATGGTGAGTAACATTTTATAAACAATATTGTCAATATTGTTTGTTTTCCCTCTATTTTGCTGACTAGAATTTCAAAATAAAGCCCTACCAGAGTCTCAATGCAACAACAGAAAGCGATTGAACCCTGAATTTTGTGAACAGTGACATAATCCTATATAATTATAAATTCAATTGTTATAAGACTTTACAATATTACTGTTTGTTGTTGTATTTTTTTCAAAACTTGAAACTTGTGTGTGTGTGTGTGTGTGTGTGTGTCAGTTGGATTTTTTAATGTTTTTGAAATAAGTCTCATGCGCTCCCCCAGCCTGCATTTATTTGATTAAAATATAGTAGCCTAGGCTATAAACTACAGTATTGTGATCTATTATTTTTATATTTTATAATATATTATAATTGTAACGATCTCATAGCTTTATTTATGCAATTGTAAATACAGTGAAAATCAGAATCAGAAAGAGCTTTATTGCCAAGTATGCTTGCGCATACGAGGAATTTGTCTTGGTGACAGTAGCTTCCAGTACACATACAATATAAAGTGACAAGACAAGTGACAAGTAACATAGGTATAATATATGAATATATGAAAATATATGAATGCCAGATCTGATGCCGCTTTCTGTGTATGCACTGGAAAGATGGATTTTCCTTTAATGATTTAATTTGACTGGTGTTGCGTCCCAGGGCGTATGCATTTGTGTTTTATAATGTGTAAGTGTCACTCATTGATTTATTGAGTGTGTGTGCTGCCAATGGACCCAACGGCCTGCTGGGAGTTGTAGTTTTGTTGTATGGTTTGTCCAATTTCCTGTGCTCCTCCCTGTCCTCATCTAGGTGATGGGACCTACCAGCTGTTCCTCATCAATGGCAAGAGGATCCAGTATTCAAGCAGAGCCGGAGAGAGAGAGACCGGGAGAGAGTTCTTCTCCCAAGAGCCTGAGACTGGGAGAGAGTTCTTCTCCCAAGAGCCCGAGACTGTTGTGTTACCAGACTTGGAGTGTTGCTCTTGTTGGTGTATGTGAAGCTTAAATGTGTTGTTACGGCTGTAGTGGCAGCTTTGATGTGTTAAGCTTAAACCGAGGTCAACTTAAATGTCTTGTGGCTGTAGTGTACAGCTTTGAATTGCTTGCCCGTTGTTGAGTGTTGGAGCAGTAGGGAGTGGGTGCCATTTTTCTTTTCTCCTGTTTGTTTTGTTTTTTTTTTGTTTGTTTTTTGTTAGTTAGGAAGTAAGGTAAGAGTTGTGTTGTTTATTGTTGTAGGTTAATTAGGTTGTCCTTCTACCGGCTAGTGATCTTTTGTTTGTTTTGGCTTTACCTGCTCCTGAAGAACACGCTTCATTTCTTTTTCTTTTGGAGCTGTTTGTTTAGGATTCTTTTTGCACTGTATTTATCACTTATTGTAAATAAATGTATTGGAAATCTTACTTTGTGTATTGTGTGCTGGGACTCAGTATAGGTTCACTTTTCTTTGTCGCTGTTCATTTTTTGCTTTAAAGTGACTTTCCCTTTTGCCCCTAGAACATGAATTGGGAACATAACACTGGTAACAGTGGGCATTGTGTAGGCTAATTATTCTTATAGAATGTAGTCTTTTCTCTCTCTCTGTTTTGCATGCGTGGTCATAATCATTATTGTTGTTATTATTATTCTATATATATATTTTTTGCCTCTGTCACAGTGTATTCAGTGTATACTGTTCATAGGCAACACCAATAGGTGTCATGTGACACAAAATAAACATATGACCACTGTTGTACAGTATCCATTACTTGGACTATTTAAATGTAGTAATTAAAAAAAAAAAAAAGCCAAAAAGATCGTCGCGCTGCGATGGGAGTATGCCCAGCCAGATCTGCCGATCCGTCTAGCGATCAATGGGTGAGTTCCTGCCTGTCCGCACTCAACGACAATAGTAAAGGGCGCTCGGCAGCCATTTATACCACAGACTGGACCTGTCTTTCACTTCGACGGTAACTAAAAAAAAATTCAAGCTGCGATTTTTTACGATGGAGATCATCGCGCGATCGAGTGTAGATTGTGTTGAACACGATAAGAACAAAAAATTCTGCGTTTATTCCTTAAAACAGTCGGCATTTCCCACATTGCTTCTGCTCTGCAGCTGCTATTGGCGCACGTCACTGTCATTAAGCGCCTCCTATTGGCGTAGGTAATGTTTACCTCACGATGATCAAGTATGTAAGGCGAACGGAACGAAACAGTCAAATGAACAATAAATTAACATGGTGAGTAACATTTTATAAACAATATTGTCAATATTGTTTGTTTTCCCTCTATTTTGCTGACTAGAATTTCAAAATAAAGCCCTACCAGAGTCTCAATGCAACAACAGAAAGCGATTGAACCCTGAATTTTGTGAACAGTGACATAATCCTATATAATTATAAATTCAATTGTTATAAGACTTTACAATATTACTGTTTGTTGTTGTATTTTTTTCAAAACTTGAAACTTGTGTGTGTGTGTGTGTGTGTGTGTGTGTGTGTGTGTGTCAGTTGGATTTTTTAATGTTTTTGAAATAAGTCTCATGCGCTCCCCCAGCCTGCATTTATTTGATTAAAATATAGTAGCCTAGGCTATAAACTACAGTATTGTGATCTATTATTTTTATATTTTATAATATATTATAATTGTAACGATCTCATAGCTTTATTTATGCAATTGTAAATACAGTGAAAATCAGAATCAGAAAGAGCTTTATTGCCAAGTATGCTTGCGCATACGAGGAATTTGTCTTGGTGACAGTAGCTTCCAGTACACATACAATATAAAGTGACAAGACAAGTGACAAGTAACATAGGTATAATATATGAATATATGAAAATATATGAATGCCAGATCTGATGCCGCTTTCTGTGTATGCACTGGAAAGATGGATTTTCCTTTAATGATTTAATTTGACTGGTGTTGCGTCCCAGGGCGTATGCATTTGTGTTTTATAATGTGTAAGTGTCACTCATTGATTTATTGAGTGTGTGTGCTGCCAATGGACCCAACGGCCTGCTGGGAGTTGTAGTTTTGTTGTATGGTTTGTCCAATTTCCTGTGCTCCTCCCTGTCCTCATCTAGGTGATGGGACCTACCAGCTGTTCCTCATCAATGGCAAGAGGATCCAGTATTCAAGCAGAGCCGGAGAGAGAGAGACCGGGAGAGAGTTCTTCTCCCAAGAGCCTGAGACTGGGAGAGAGTTCTTCTCCCAAGAGCCCGAGACTGTTGTGTTACCAGACTTGGAGTGTTGCTCTTGTTGGTGTATGTGAAGCTTAAATGTGTTGTTACGGCTGTAGTGGCAGCTTTGATGTGTTAAGCTTAAACCGAGGTCAACTTAAATGTCTTGTGGCTGTAGTGTACAGCTTTGAATTGCTTGCCCGTTGTTGAGTGTTGGAGCAGTAGGGAGTGGGTGCCATTTTTCTTTTCTCCTGTTTGTTTTGTTTTTTTTTTGTTTGTTTTTTGTTAGTTAGGAAGTAAGGTAAGAGTTGTGTTGTTTATTGTTGTAGGTTAATTAGGTTGTCCTTCTACCGGCTAGTGATCTTTTGTTTGTTTTGGCTTTACCTGCTCCTGAAGAACACGCTTCATTTCTTTTTCTTTTGGAGCTGTTTGTTTAGGATTCTTTTTGCACTGTATTTATCACTTATTGTAAATAAATGTATTGGAAATCTTACTTTGTGGATTGTGTGCTGGGACTCAGTATAGGTTCACTTTTCTTTGTCGCTGTTCATTTTTTGCTTTAAAGTGACTTTCCCTTTTGCCCCTAGAACATGAATTGGGAACATAACACTGGTAACAGTGGGCATTGTGTAGGCTAATTATTCTTATAGAATGTAGTCTTTTCTCTCTCTCTGTTTTGCATGCGTGGTCATAATCATTATTGTTGTTATTATTATTCTATATATATATTTTTTGCCTCTGTCACAGTGTATTCAGTGTATACTGTTCATAGGCAACACCAATAGGTGTCATGTGACACAAAATAAACATATGACCACTGTTGTACAGTATCCATTACTTGGACTATTTAAATGTAGTAATTAAAAAAAAAAAAAAGCCAAAAAGATCGTCGCGCTGCGATGGGAGTATGCCCAGCCAGATCTGCCGATCCGTCTAGCGATCAATGGGTGAGTTCCTGCCTGTCCGCACTCAACGACAATAGTAAAGGGCGCTCGGCAGCCATTTATACCACAGACTGGACCTGTCTTTCACTTCGACGGTAACTAAAAAAAAATTCAAGCTGCGATTTTTTACGATGGAGATCATCGCGCGATCGAGTGTAGATTGTGTTGAACACGATAAGAACAAAAAATTCTGCGTTTATTCCTTAAAACAGTCGGCATTTCCCACATTGCTTCTGCTCTGCAGCTGCTATTGGCGCACGTCACTGTCATTAAGCGCCTCCTATTGGCGTAGGTAATGTTTACCTCACGATGATCAAGTATGTAAGGCGAACGGAACGAAACAGTCAAATGAACAATAAATTAACATGGTGAGTAACATTTTATAAACAATATTGTCAATATTGTTTGTTTTCCCTCTATTTTGCTGACTAGAATTTCAAAATAAAGCCCTACCAGAGTCTCAATGCAACAACAGAAAGCGATTGAACCCTGAATTTTGTGAACAGTGACATAATCCTATATAATTATAAATTCAATTGTTATAAGACTTTACAATATTACTGTTTGTTGTTGTATTTTTTTCAAAACTTGAAACTTGTGTGTGTGTGTGTGTGTGTGTGTGTCAGTTGGATTTTTTAATGTTTTTGAAATAAGTCTCATGCGCTCCCCCAGCCTGCATTTATTTGATTAAAATATAGTAGCCTAGGCTATAAACTACAGTATTGTGATCTATTATTTTTATATTTTATAATATATTATAATTGTAACGATCTCATAGCTTTATTTATGCAATTGTAAATACAGTGAAAATCAGAATCAGAAAGAGCTTTATTGCCAAGTATGCTTGCGCATACGAGGAATTTGTCTTGGTGACAGTAGCTTCCAGTACACATACAATATAAAGTGACAAGACAAGTGACAAGTAACATAGGTATAATATATGAATATATGAAAATATATGAATGCCAGATCTGATGCCGCTTTCTGTGTATGCACTGGAAAGATGGATTTTCCTTTAATGATTTAATTTGACTGGTGTTGCGTCCCAGGGCGTATGCATTTGTGTTTTATAATGTGTAAGTGTCACTCATTGATTTATTGAGTGTGTGTGCTGCCAATGGACCCAACGGCCTGCTGGGAGTTGTAGTTTTGTTGTATGGTTTGTCCAATTTCCTGTGCTCCTCCCTGTCCTCATCTAGGTGATGGGACCTACCAGCTGTTCCTCATCAATGGCAAGAGGATCCAGTATTCAAGCAGAGCCGGAGAGAGAGAGACCGGGAGAGAGTTCTTCTCCCAAGAGCCTGAGACTGGGAGAGAGTTCTTCTCCCAAGAGCCCGAGACTGTTGTGTTACCAGACTTGGAGTGTTGCTCTTGTTGGTGTATGTGAAGCTTAAATGTGTTGTTACGGCTGTAGTGG
>NC_138725.1:34459140-34549900 GCF_965113295.1 Leuciscus leuciscus | reverse complement strand
TGCTCTTGTTGGTGTATGTGAAGCTTAAATGTGTTGTTACGGCTGTAGTGGCAGCTTTGATGTGTTAAGCTTAAACCGAGGTCAACTTAAATGTCTTGTGGCTGTAGTGTACAGCTTTGAATTGCTTGCCCGTTGTTGAGTGTTGGAGCAGTAGGGAGTGGGTGCCATTTTTCTTTTCTCCTGTTTGTTTTGTTTTTTTTTTGTTTGTTTTTTGTTAGTTAGGAAGTAAGGTAAGAGTTGTGTTGTTTATTGTTGTAGGTTAATTAGGTTGTCCTTCTACCGGCTAGTGATCTTTTGTTTGTTTTGGCTTTACCTGCTCCTGAAGAACACGCTTCATTTCTTTTTCTTTTGGAGCTGTTTGTTTAGGATTCTTTTTGCACTGTATTTATCACTTATTGTAAATAAATGTATTGGAAATCTTACTTTGTGGATTGTGTGCTGGGACTCAGTATAGGTTCACTTTTCTTTGTCGCTGTTCATTTTTTGCTTTAAAGTGACTTTCCCTTTTGCCCCTAGAACATGAATTGGGAACATAACACTGGTAACAGTGGGCATTGTGTAGGCTAATTATTCTTATAGAATGTAGTCTTTTCTCTCTCTCTGTTTTGCATGCGTGGTCATAATCATTATTGTTGTTATTATTATTCTATATATATATTTTTTGCCTCTGTCACAGTGTATTCAGTGTATACTGTTCATAGGCAACACCAATAGGTGTCATGTGACACAAAATAAACATATGACCACTGTTGTACAGTATCCATTACTTGGACTATTTAAATGTAGTATTAAAAAAAAAAAAAAGCCAAAAAGATCGTCGCGCTGCGATGGGAGTATGCCCAGCCAGATCTGCCGATCCGTCTAGCGATCAATGGGTGAGTTCCTGCCTGTCCGCACTCAACGACAATAGTAAAGGGCGCTCGGCAGCCATTTATACCACAGACTGGACCTGTCTTTCACTTCGACGGTAACTAAAAAAAAATTCAAGCTGCGATTTTTTACGATGGAGATCCTCGCGCGATCGAGTGTAGATTGTGTTGAACACGATAAGAACAAAAAATTCTGCGTTTATTCCTTAAAACAGTCGGCATTTCCCACATTGCTTCTGCTCTGCAGCTGCTATTGGCGCACGTCACTGTCATTAAGCGCCTCCTATTGGCGTAGGTAATGTTTACCTCACGATGATCAAGTATGTAAGGCGAACGGAACGAAACAGTCAAATGAACAATAAATTAACATGGTGAGTAACATTTTATAAACAATATTGTCAATATTGTTTGTTTTCCCTCTATTTTGCTGACTAGAATTTCAAAATAAAGCCCTACCAGAGTCTCAATGCAACAACAGAAAGCGATTGAACCCTGAATTTTGTGAACAGTGACATAATCCTATATAATTATAAATTCAATTGTTATAAGACTTTACAATATTACTGTTTGTTGTTGTATTTTTTTCAAAACTTGAAACTTGTGTGTGTGTGTGTGTGTGTGTGTCAGTTGGATTTTTTAATGTTTTTGAAATAAGTCTCATGCGCTCCCCCAGCCTGCATTTATTTGATTAAAATATAGTAGCCTAGGCTATAAACTACAGTATTGTGATCTATTATTTTTATATTTTATAATATATTATAATTGTAACGATCTCATAGCTTTATTTATGCAATTGTAAATACAGTGAAAATCAGAATCAGAAAGAGCTTTATTGCCAAGTATGCTTGCGCATACGAGGAATTTGTCTTGGTGACAGTAGCTTCCAGTACACATACAATATAAAGTGACAAGACAAGTGACAAGTAACATAGGTATAATATATGAATATATGAAAATATATGAATGCCAGATCTGATGCCGCTTTCTGTGTATGCACTGGAAAGATGGATTTTCCTTTAATGATTTAATTTGACTGGTGTTGCGTCCCAGGGCGTATGCATTTGTGTTTTATAATGTGTAAGTGTCACTCATTGATTTATTGAGTGTGTGTGCTGCCAATGGACCCAACGGCCTGCTGGGAGTTGTAGTTTTGTTGTATGGTTTGTCCAATTTCCTGTGCTCCTCCCTGTCCTCATCTAGGTGATGGGACCTACCAGCTGTTCCTCATCAATGGCAAGAGGATCCAGTATTCAAGCAGAGCCGGAGAGAGAGAGACCGGGAGAGAGTTCTTCTCCCAAGAGCCTGAGACTGGGAGAGAGTTCTTCTCCCAAGAGCCCGAGACTGTTGTGTTACCAGACTTGGAGTGTTGCTCTTGTTGGTGTATGTGAAGCTTAAATGTGTTGTTACGGCTGTAGTGGCAGCTTTGATGTGTTAAGCTTAAACCGAGGTCAACTTAAATGTCTTGTGGCTGTAGTGTACAGCTTTGAATTGCTTGCCCGTTGTTGAGTGTTGGAGCAGTAGGGAGTGGGTGCCATTTTTCTTTTCTCCTGTTTGTTTTGTTTTTTTTTTGTTTGTTTTTTGTTAGTTAGGAAGTAAGGTAAGAGTTGTGTTGTTTATTGTTGTAGGTTAATTAGGTTGTCCTTCTACCGGCTAGTGATCTTTTGTTTGTTTTGGCTTTACCTGCTCCTGAAGAACACGCTTCATTTCTTTTTCTTTTGGAGCTGTTTGTTTAGGATTCTTTTTGCACTGTATTTATCACTTATTGTAAATAAATGTATTGGAAATCTTACTTTGTGGATTGTGTGCTGGGACTCAGTATAGGTTCACTTTTCTTTGTCGCTGTTCATTTTTTGCTTTAAAGTGACTTTCCCTTTTGCCCCTAGAACATGAATTGGGAACATAACACTGGTAACAGTGGGCATTGTGTAGGCTAATTATTCTTATAGAATGTAGTCTTTTCTCTCTCTCTGTTTTGCATGCGTGGTCATAATCATTATTGTTGTTATTATTATTCTATATATATATTTTTTGCCTCTGTCACAGTGTATTCAGTGTATACTGTTCATAGGCAACACCAATAGGTGTCATGTGACACAAAATAAACATATGACCACTGTTGTACAGTATCCATTACTTGGACTATTTAAATGTAGTATTAAAAAAAAAAAAAAGCCAAAAAGATCGTCGCGCTGCGATGGGAGTATGCCCAGCCAGATCTGCCGATCCGTCTAGCGATCAATGGGTGAGTTCCTGCCTGTCCGCACTCAACGACAATAGTAAAGGGCGCTCGGCAGCCATTTATACCACAGACTGGACCTGTCTTTCACTTCGACGGTAACTAAAAAAAAATTCAAGCTGCGATTTTTTACGATGGAGATCCTCGCGCGATCGAGTGTAGATTGTGTTGAACACGATAAGAACAAAAAATTCTGCGTTTATTCCTTAAAACAGTCGGCATTTCCCACATTGCTTCTGCTCTGCAGCTGCTATTGGCGCACGTCACTGTCATTAAGCGCCTCCTATTGGCGTAGGTAATGTTTACCTCACGATGATCAAGTATGTAAGGCGAACGGAACGAAACAGTCAAATGAACAATAAATTAACATGGTGAGTAACATTTTATAAACAATATTGTCAATATTGTTTGTTTTCCCTCTATTTTGCTGACTAGAATTTCAAAATAAAGCCCTACCAGAGTCTCAATGCAACAACAGAAAGCGATTGAACCCTGAATTTTGTGAACAGTGACATAATCCTATATAATTATAAATTCAATTGTTATAAGACTTTACAATATTACTGTTTGTTGTTGTATTTTTTTCAAAACTTGAAACTTGTGTGTGTGTGTGTGTGTGTGTGTGTCAGTTGGATTTTTTAATGTTTTTGAAATAAGTCTCATGCGCTCCCCCAGCCTGCATTTATTTGATTAAAATATAGTAGCCTAGGCTATAAACTACAGTATTGTGATCTATTATTTTTATATTTTATAATATATTATAATTGTAACGATCTCATAGCTTTATTTATGCAATTGTAAATACAGTGAAAATCAGAATCAGAAAGAGCTTTATTGCCAAGTATGCTTGCGCATACGAGGAATTTGTCTTGGTGACAGTAGCTTCCAGTACACATACAATATAAAGTGACAAGACAAGTGACAAGTAACATAGGTATAATATATGAATATATGAAAATATATGAATGCCAGATCTGATGCCGCTTTCTGTGTATGCACTGGAAAGATGGATTTTCCTTTAATGATTTAATTTGACTGGTGTTGCGTCCCAGGGCGTATGCATTTGTGTTTTATAATGTGTAAGTGTCACTCATTGATTTATTGAGTGTGTGTGCTGCCAATGGACCCAACGGCCTGCTGGGAGTTGTAGTTTTGTTGTATGGTTTGTCCAATTTCCTGTGCTCCTCCCTGTCCTCATCTAGGTGATGGGACCTACCAGCTGTTCCTCATCAATGGCAAGAGGATCCAGTATTCAAGCAGAGCCGGAGAGAGAGAGACCGGGAGAGAGTTCTTCTCCCAAGAGCCTGAGACTGGGAGAGAGTTCTTCTCCCAAGAGCCCGAGACTGTTGTGTTACCAGACTTGGAGTGTTGCTCTTGTTGGTGTATGTGAAGCTTAAATGTGTTGTTACGGCTGTAGTGGCAGCTTTGATGTGTTAAGCTTAAACCGAGGTCAACTTAAATGTCTTGTGGCTGTAGTGTACAGCTTTGAATTGCTTGCCCGTTGTTGAGTGTTGGAGCAGTAGGGAGTGGGTGCCATTTTTCTTTTCTCCTGTTTGTTTTGTTTTTTTTTTGTTTGTTTTTTGTTAGTTAGGAAGTAAGGTAAGAGTTGTGTTGTTTATTGTTGTAGGTTAATTAGGTTGTCCTTCTACCGGCTAGTGATCTTTTGTTTGTTTTGGCTTTACCTGCTCCTGAAGAACACGCTTCATTTCTTTTTCTTTTGGAGCTGTTTGTTTAGGATTCTTTTTGCACTGTATTTATCACTTATTGTAAATAAATGTATTGGAAATCTTACTTTGTGGATTGTGTGCTGGGACTCAGTATAGGTTCACTTTTCTTTGTCGCTGTTCATTTTTTGCTTTAAAGTGACTTTCCCTTTTGCCCCTAGAACATGAATTGGGAACATAACACTGGTAACAGTGGGCATTGTGTAGGCTAATTATTCTTATAGAATGTAGTCTTTTCTCTCTCTCTGTTTTGCATGCGTGGTCATAATCATTATTGTTGTTATTATTATTCTATATATATATTTTTTGCCTCTGTCACAGTGTATTCAGTGTATACTGTTCATAGGCAACACCAATAGGTGTCATGTGACACAAAATAAACATATGACCACTGTTGTACAGTATCCATTACTTGGACTATTTAAATGTAGTAATTAAAAAAAAAAAAAAGCCAAAAAGATCGTCGCGCTGCGATGGGAGTATGCCCAGCCAGATCTGCCGATCCGTCTAGCGATCAATGGGTGAGTTCCTGCCTGTCCGCACTCAACGACAATAGTAAAGGGCGCTCGGCAGCCATTTATACCACAGACTGGACCTGTCTTTCACTTCGACGGTAACTAAAAAAAAATTCAAGCTGCGATTTTTTACGATGGAGATCATCGCGCGATCGAGTGTAGATTGTGTTGAACACGATAAGAACAAAAAATTCTGCGTTTATTCCTTAAAACAGTCGGCATTTCCCACATTGCTTCTGCTCTGCAGCTGCTATTGGCGCACGTCACTGTCATTAAGCGCCTCCTATTGGCGTAGGTAATGTTTACCTCACGATGATCAAGTATGTAAGGCGAACGGAACGAAACAGTCAAATGAACAATAAATTAACATGGTGAGTAACATTTTATAAACAATATTGTCAATATTGTTTGTTTTCCCTCTATTTTGCTGACTAGAATTTCAAAATAAAGCCCTACCAGAGTCTCAATGCAACAACAGAAAGCGATTGAACCCTGAATTTTGTGAACAGTGACATAATCCTATATAATTATAAATTCAATTGTTATAAGACTTTACAATATTACTGTTTGTTGTTGTATTTTTTTCAAAACTTGAAACTTGTGTGTGTGTGTGTGTGTGTGTGTGTCAGTTGGATTTTTTAATGTTTTTGAAATAAGTCTCATGCGCTCCCCCAGCCTGCATTTATTTGATTAAAATATAGTAGCCTAGGCTATAAACTACAGTATTGTGATCTATTATTTTTATATTTTATAATATATTATAATTGTAACGATCTCATAGCTTTATTTATGCAATTGTAAATACAGTGAAAATCAGAATCAGAAAGAGCTTTATTGCCAAGTATGCTTGCGCATACGAGGAATTTGTCTTGGTGACAGTAGCTTCCAGTACACATACAATATAAAGTGACAAGACAAGTGACAAGTAACATAGGTATAATATATGAATATATGAAAATATATGAATGCCAGATCTGATGCCGCTTTCTGTGTATGCACTGGAAAGATGGATTTTCCTTTAATGATTTAATTTGACTGGTGTTGCGTCCCAGGGCGTATGCATTTGTGTTTTATAATGTGTAAGTGTCACTCATTGATTTATTGAGTGTGTGTGCTGCCAATGGACCCAACGGCCTGCTGGGAGTTGTAGTTTTGTTGTATGGTTTGTCCAATTTCCTGTGCTCCTCCCTGTCCTCATCTAGGTGATGGGACCTACCAGCTGTTCCTCATCAATGGCAAGAGGATCCAGTATTCAAGCAGAGCCGGAGAGAGAGAGACCGGGAGAGAGTTCTTCTCCCAAGAGCCTGAGACTGGGAGAGAGTTCTTCTCCCAAGAGCCCGAGACTGTTGTGTTACCAGACTTGGAGTGTTGCTCTTGTTGGTGTATGTGAAGCTTAAATGTGTTGTTACGGCTGTAGTGGCAGCTTTGATGTGTTAAGCTTAAACCGAGGTCAACTTAAATGTCTTGTGGCTGTAGTGTACAGCTTTGAATTGCTTGCCCGTTGTTGAGTGTTGGAGCAGTAGGGAGTGGGTGCCATTTTTCTTTTCTCCTGTTTTTTTTTTTTTTTTTTTGTTTGTTTTTTGTTAGTTAGGAAGTAAGGTAAGAGTTGTGTTGTTTATTGTTGTAGGTTAATTAGGTTGTCCTTCTACCGGCTAGTGATCTTTTGTTTGTTTTGGCTTTACCTGCTCCTGAAGAACACGCTTCATTTCTTTTTCTTTTGGAGCTGTTTGTTTAGGATTCTTTTTGCACTGTATTTATCACTTATTGTAAATAAATGTATTGGAAATCTTACTTTGTGGATTGTGTGCTGGGACTCAGTATAGGTTCACTTTTCTTTGTCGCTGTTCATTTTTTGCTTTAAAGTGACTTTCCCTTTTGCCCCTAGAACATGAATTGGGAACATAACACTGGTAACAGTGGGCATTGTGTAGGCTAATTATTCTTATAGAATGTAGTCTTTTCTCTCTCTCTGTTTTGCATGCGTGGTCATAATCATTATTGTTGTTATTATTATTCTATATATATATTTTTTGCCTCTGTCACAGTGTATTCAGTGTATACTGTTCATAGGCAACACCAATAGGTGTCATGTGACACAAAATAAACATATGACCACTGTTGTACAGTATCCATTACTTGGACTATTTAAATGTAGTAATTAAAAAAAAAAAAAAGCCAAAAAGATCGTCGCGCTGCGATGGGAGTATGCCCAGCCAGATCTGCCGATCCGTCTAGCGATCAATGGGTGAGTTCCTGCCTGTCCGCACTCAACGACAATAGTAAAGGGCGCTCGGCAGCCATTTATACCACAGACTGGACCTGTCTTTCACTTCGACGGTAACTAAAAAAAAATTCAAGCTGCGATTTTTTACGATGGAGATCATCGCGCGATCGAGTGTAGATTGTGTTGAACACGATAAGAACAAAAAATTCTGCGTTTATTCCTTAAAACAGTCGGCATTTCCCACATTGCTTCTGCTCTGCAGCTGCTATTGGCGCACGTCACTGTCATTAAGCGCCTCCTATTGGCGTAGGTAATGTTTACCTCACGATGATCAAGTATGTAAGGCGAACGGAACGAAACAGTCAAATGAACAATAAATTAACATGGTGAGTAACATTTTATAAACAATATTGTCAATATTGTTTGTTTTCCCTCTATTTTGCTGACTAGAATTTCAAAATAAAGCCCTACCAGAGTCTCAATGCAACAACAGAAAGCGATTGAACCCTGAATTTTGTGAACAGTGACATAATCCTATATAATTATAAATTCAATTGTTATAAGACTTTACAATATTACTGTTTGTTGTTGTATTTTTTTCAAAACTTGAAACTTGTGTGTGTGTGTGTGTGTGTGTGTCAGTTGGATTTTTTAATGTTTTTGAAATAAGTCTCATGCGCTCCCCCAGCCTGCATTTATTTGATTAAAATATAGTAGCCTAGGCTATAAACTACAGTATTGTGATCTATTATTTTTATATTTTATAATATATTATAATTGTAACGATCTCATAGCTTTATTTATGCAATTGTAAATACAGTGAAAATCAGAATCAGAAAGAGCTTTATTGCCAAGTATGCTTGCGCATACGAGGAATTTGTCTTGGTGACAGTAGCTTCCAGTACACATACAATATAAAGTGACAAGACAAGTGACAAGTAACATAGGTATAATATATGAATATATGAAAATATATGAATGCCAGATCTGATGCCGCTTTCTGTGTATGCACTGGAAAGATGGATTTTCCTTTAATGATTTAATTTGACTGGTGTTGCGTCCCAGGGCGTATGCATTTGTGTTTTATAATGTGTAAGTGTCACTCATTGATTTATTGAGTGTGTGTGCTGCCAATGGACCCAACGGCCTGCTGGGAGTTGTAGTTTTGTTGTATGGTTTGTCCAATTTCCTGTGCTCCTCCCTGTCCTCATCTAGGTGATGGGACCTACCAGCTGTTCCTCATCAATGGCAAGAGGATCCAGTATTCAAGCAGAGCCGGAGAGAGAGAGACCGGGAGAGAGTTCTTCTCCCAAGAGCCTGAGACTGGGAGAGAGTTCTTCTCCCAAGAGCCCGAGACTGTTGTGTTACCAGACTTGGAGTGTTGCTCTTGTTGGTGTATGTGAAGCTTAAATGTGTTGTTACGGCTGTAGTGGCAGCTTTGATGTGTTAAGCTTAAACCGAGGTCAACTTAAATGTCTTGTGGCTGTAGTGTACAGCTTTGAATTGCTTGCCCGTTGTTGAGTGTTGGAGCAGTAGGGAGTGGGTGCCATTTTTCTTTTCTCCTGTTTGTTTTGTTTTTTTTTTGTTTGTTTTTTGTTAGTTAGGAAGTAAGGTAAGAGTTGTGTTGTTTATTGTTGTAGGTTAATTAGGTTGTCCTTCTACCGGCTAGTGATCTTTTGTTTGTTTTGGCTTTACCTGCTCCTGAAGAACACGCTTCATTTCTTTTTCTTTTGGAGCTGTTTGTTTAGGATTCTTTTTGCACTGTATTTATCACTTATTGTAAATAAATGTATTGGAAATCTTACTTTGTGGATTGTGTGCTGGGACTCAGTATAGGTTCACTTTTCTTTGTCGCTGTTCATTTTTTGCTTTAAAGTGACTTTCCCTTTTGCCCCTAGAACATGAATTGGGAACATAACACTGGTAACAGTGGGCATTGTGTAGGCTAATTATTCTTATAGAATGTAGTCTTTTCTCTCTCTCTGTTTTGCATGCGTGGTCATAATCATTATTGTTGTTATTATTATTCTATATATATATTTTTTGCCTCTGTCACAGTGTATTCAGTGTATACTGTTCATAGGCAACACCAATAGGTGTCATGTGACACAAAATAAACATATGACCACTGTTGTACAGTATCCATTACTTGGACTATTTAAATGTAGTAATTAAAAAAAAAAAAAAGCCAAAAAGATCGTCGCGCTGCGATGGGAGTATGCCCAGCCAGATCTGCCGATCCGTCTAGCGATCAATGGGTGAGTTCCTGCCTGTCCGCACTCAACGACAATAGTAAAGGGCGCTCGGCAGCCATTTATACCACAGACTGGACCTGTCTTTCACTTCGACGGTAACTAAAAAAAAATTCAAGCTGCGATTTTTTACGATGGAGATCATCGCGCGATCGAGTGTAGATTGTGTTGAACACGATAAGAACAAAAAATTCTGCGTTTATTCCTTAAAACAGTCGGCATTTCCCACATTGCTTCTGCTCTGCAGCTGCTATTGGCGCACGTCACTGTCATTAAGCGCCTCCTATTGGCGTAGGTAATGTTTACCTCACGATGATCAAGTATGTAAGGCGAACGGAACGAAACAGTCAAATGAACAATAAATTAACATGGTGAGTAACATTTTATAAACAATATTGTCAATATTGTTTGTTTTCCCTCTATTTTGCTGACTAGAATTTCAAAATAAAGCCCTACCAGAGTCTCAATGCAACAACAGAAAGCGATTGAACCCTGAATTTTGTGAACAGTGACATAATCCTATATAATTATAAATTCAATTGTTATAAGACTTTACAATATTACTGTTTGTTGTTGTATTTTTTTCAAAACTTGAAACTTGTGTGTGTGTGTGTGTGTGTGTGTGTCAGTTGGATTTTTTAATGTTTTTGAAATAAGTCTCATGCGCTCCCCCAGCCTGCATTTATTTGATTAAAATATAGTAGCCTAGGCTATAAACTACAGTATTGTGATCTATTATTTTTATATTTTATAATATATTATAATTGTAACGATCTCATAGCTTTATTTATGCAATTGTAAATACAGTGAAAATCAGAATCAGAAAGAGCTTTATTGCCAAGTATGCTTGCGCATACGAGGAATTTGTCTTGGTGACAGTAGCTTCCAGTACACATACAATATAAAGTGACAAGACAAGTGACAAGTAACATAGGTATAATATATGAATATATGAAAATATATGAATGCCAGATCTGATGCCGCTTTCTGTGTATGCACTGGAAAGATGGATTTTCCTTTAATGATTTAATTTGACTGGTGTTGCGTCCCAGGGCGTATGCATTTGTGTTTTATAATGTGTAAGTGTCACTCATTGATTTATTGAGTGTGTGTGCTGCCAATGGACCCAACGGCCTGCTGGGAGTTGTAGTTTTGTTGTATGGTTTGTCCAATTTCCTGTGCTCCTCCCTGTCCTCATCTAGGTGATGGGACCTACCAGCTGTTCCTCATCAATGGCAAGAGGATCCAGTATTCAAGCAGAGCCGGAGAGAGAGAGACCGGGAGAGAGTTCTTCTCCCAAGAGCCTGAGACTGGGAGAGAGTTCTTCTCCCAAGAGCCCGAGACTGTTGTGTTACCAGACTTGGAGTGTTGCTCTTGTTGGTGTATGTGAAGCTTAAATGTGTTGTTACGGCTGTAGTGGCAGCTTTGATGTGTTAAGCTTAAACCGAGGTCAACTTAAATGTCTTGTGGCTGTAGTGTACAGCTTTGAATTGCTTGCCCGTTGTTGAGTGTTGGAGCAGTAGGGAGTGGGTGCCATTTTTCTTTTCTCCTGTTTGTTTTGTTTTTTTTTTGTTTGTTTTTTGTTAGTTAGGAAGTAAGGTAAGAGTTGTGTTGTTTATTGTTGTAGGTTAATTAGGTTGTCCTTCTACCGGCTAGTGATCTTTTGTTTGTTTTGGCTTTACCTGCTCCTGAAGAACACGCTTCATTTCTTTTTCTTTTGGAGCTGTTTGTTTAGGATTCTTTTTGCACTGTATTTATCACTTATTGTAAATAAATGTATTGGAAATCTTACTTTGTGGATTGTGTGCTGGGACTCAGTATAGGTTCACTTTTCTTTGTCGCTGTTCATTTTTTGCTTTAAAGTGACTTTCCCTTTTGCCCCTAGAACATGAATTGGGAACATAACACTGGTAACAGTGGGCATTGTGTAGGCTAATTATTCTTATAGAATGTAGTCTTTTCTCTCTCTCTGTTTTGCATGCGTGGTCATAATCATTATTGTTGTTATTATTATTCTATATATATATTTTTTGCCTCTGTCACAGTGTATTCAGTGTATACTGTTCATAGGCAACACCAATAGGTGTCATGTGACACAAAATAAACATATGACCACTGTTGTACAGTATCCATTACTTGGACTATTTAAATGTAGTAATTAAAAAAAAAAAAAAGCCAAAAAGATCGTCGCGCTGCGATGGGAGTATGCCCAGCCAGATCTGCCGATCCGTCTAGCGATCAATGGGTGAGTTCCTGCCTGTCCGCACTCAACGACAATAGTAAAGGGCGCTCGGCAGCCATTTATACCACAGACTGGACCTGTCTTTCACTTCGACGGTAACTAAAAAAAAATTCAAGCTGCGATTTTTTACGATGGAGATCATCGCGCGATCGAGTGTAGATTGTGTTGAACACGATAAGAACAAAAAATTCTGCGTTTATTCCTTAAAACAGTCGGCATTTCCCACATTGCTTCTGCTCTGCAGCTGCTATTGGCGCACGTCACTGTCATTAAGCGCCTCCTATTGGCGTAGGTAATGTTTACCTCACGATGATCAAGTATGTAAGGCGAACGGAACGAAACAGTCAAATGAACAATAAATTAACATGGTGAGTAACATTTTATAAACAATATTGTCAATATTGTTTGTTTTCCCTCTATTTTGCTGACTAGAATTTCAAAATAAAGCCCTACCAGAGTCTCAATGCAACAACAGAAAGCGATTGAACCCTGAATTTTGTGAACAGTGACATAATCCTATATAATTATAAATTCAATTGTTATAAGACTTTACAATATTACTGTTTGTTGTTGTATTTTTTTCAAAACTTGAAACTTGTGTGTGTGTGTGTGTGTGTGTGTGTCAGTTGGATTTTTTAATGTTTTTGAAATAAGTCTCATGCGCTCCCCCAGCCTGCATTTATTTGATTAAAATATAGTAGCCTAGGCTATAAACTACAGTATTGTGATCTATTATTTTTATATTTTATAATATATTATAATTGTAACGATCTCATAGCTTTATTTATGCAATTGTAAATACAGTGAAAATCAGAATCAGAAAGAGCTTTATTGCCAAGTATGCTTGCGCATACGAGGAATTTGTCTTGGTGACAGTAGCTTCCAGTACACATACAATATAAAGTGACAAGACAAGTGACAAGTAACATAGGTATAATATATGAATATATGAAAATATATGAATGCCAGATCTGATGCCGCTTTCTGTGTATGCACTGGAAAGATGGATTTTCCTTTAATGATTTAATTTGACTGGTGTTGCGTCCCAGGGCGTATGCATTTGTGTTTTATAATGTGTAAGTGTCACTCATTGATTTATTGAGTGTGTGTGCTGCCAATGGACCCAACGGCCTGCTGGGAGTTGTAGTTTTGTTGTATGGTTTGTCCAATTTCCTGTGCTCCTCCCTGTCCTCATCTAGGTGATGGGACCTACCAGCTGTTCCTCATCAATGGCAAGAGGATCCAGTATTCAAGCAGAGCCGGAGAGAGAGAGACCGGGAGAGAGTTCTTCTCCCAAGAGCCTGAGACTGGGAGAGAGTTCTTCTCCCAAGAGCCCGAGACTGTTGTGTTACCAGACTTGGAGTGTTGCTCTTGTTGGTGTATGTGAAGCTTAAATGTGTTGTTACGGCTGTAGTGGCAGCTTTGATGTGTTAAGCTTAAACCGAGGTCAACTTAAATGTCTTGTGGCTGTAGTGTACAGCTTTGAATTGCTTGCCCGTTGTTGAGTGTTGGAGCAGTAGGGAGTGGGTGCCATTTTTCTTTTCTCCTGTTTGTTTTGTTTTTTTTTTGTTTGTTTTTTGTTAGTTAGGAAGTAAGGTAAGAGTTGTGTTGTTTATTGTTGTAGGTTAATTAGGTTGTCCTTCTACCGGCTAGTGATCTTTTGTTTGTTTTGGCTTTACCTGCTCCTGAAGAACACGCTTCATTTCTTTTTCTTTTGGAGCTGTTTGTTTAGGATTCTTTTTGCACTGTATTTATCACTTATTGTAAATAAATGTATTGGAAATCTTACTTTGTGGATTGTGTGCTGGGACTCAGTATAGGTTCACTTTTCTTTGTCGCTGTTCATTTTTTGCTTTAAAGTGACTTTCCCTTTTGCCCCTAGAACATGAATTGGGAACATAACACTGGTAACAGTGGGCATTGTGTAGGCTAATTATTCTTATAGAATGTAGTCTTTTCTCTCTCTCTGTTTTGCATGCGTGGTCATAATCATTATTGTTGTTATTATTATTCTATATATATATTTTTTGCCTCTGTCACAGTGTATTCAGTGTATACTGTTCATAGGCAACACCAATAGGTGTCATGTGACACAAAATAAACATATGACCACTGTTGTACAGTATCCATTACTTGGACTATTTAAATGTAGTAATTAAAAAAAAAAAAAAGCCAAAAAGATCGTCGCGCTGCGATGGGAGTATGCCCAGCCAGATCTGCCGATCCGTCTAGCGATCAATGGGTGAGTTCCTGCCTGTCCGCACTCAACGACAATAGTAAAGGGCGCTCGGCAGCCATTTATACCACAGACTGGACCTGTCTTTCACTTCGACGGTAACTAAAAAAAAATTCAAGCTGCGATTTTTTACGATGGAGATCATCGCGCGATCGAGTGTAGATTGTGTTGAACACGATAAGAACAAAAAATTCTGCGTTTATTCCTTAAAACAGTCGGCATTTCCCACATTGCTTCTGCTCTGCAGCTGCTATTGGCGCACGTCACTGTCATTAAGCGCCTCCTATTGGCGTAGGTAATGTTTACCTCACGATGATCAAGTATGTAAGGCGAACGGAACGAAACAGTCAAATGAACAATAAATTAACATGGTGAGTAACATTTTATAAACAATATTGTCAATATTGTTTGTTTTCCCTCTATTTTGCTGACTAGAATTTCAAAATAAAGCCCTACCAGAGTCTCAATGCAACAACAGAAAGCGATTGAACCCTGAATTTTGTGAACAGTGACATAATCCTATATAATTATAAATTCAATTGTTATAAGACTTTACAATATTACTGTTTGTTGTTGTATTTTTTTCAAAACTTGAAACTTGTGTGTGTGTGTGTGTGTGTGTGTGTGTCAGTTGGATTTTTTAATGTTTTTGAAATAAGTCTCATGCGCTCCCCCAGCCTGCATTTATTTGATTAAAATATAGTAGCCTAGGCTATAAACTACAGTATTGTGATCTATTATTTTTATATTTTATAATATATTATAATTGTAACGATCTCATAGCTTTATTTATGCAATTGTAAATACAGTGAAAATCAGAATCAGAAAGAGCTTTATTGCCAAGTATGCTTGCGCATACGAGGAATTTGTCTTGGTGACAGTAGCTTCCAGTACACATACAATATAAAGTGACAAGACAAGTGACAAGTAACATAGGTATAATATATGAATATATGAAAATATATGAATGCCAGATCTGATGCCGCTTTCTGTGTATGCACTGGAAAGATGGATTTTCCTTTAATGATTTAATTTGACTGGTGTTGCGTCCCAGGGCGTATGCATTTGTGTTTTATAATGTGTAAGTGTCACTCATTGATTTATTGAGTGTGTGTGCTGCCAATGGACCCAACGGCCTGCTGGGAGTTGTAGTTTTGTTGTATGGTTTGTCCAATTTCCTGTGCTCCTCCCTGTCCTCATCTAGGTGATGGGACCTACCAGCTGTTCCTCATCAATGGCAAGAGGATCCAGTATTCAAGCAGAGCCGGAGAGAGAGAGACCGGGAGAGAGTTCTTCTCCCAAGAGCCTGAGACTGGGAGAGAGTTCTTCTCCCAAGAGCCCGAGACTGTTGTGTTACCAGACTTGGAGTGTTGCTCTTGTTGGTGTATGTGAAGCTTAAATGTGTTGTTACGGCTGTAGTGGCAGCTTTGATGTGTTAAGCTTAAACCGAGGTCAACTTAAATGTCTTGTGGCTGTAGTGTACAGCTTTGAATTGCTTGCCCGTTGTTGAGTGTTGGAGCAGTAGGGAGTGGGTGCCATTTTTCTTTTCTCCTGTTTGTTTTGTTTTTTTTTTGTTTGTTTTTTGTTAGTTAGGAAGTAAGGTAAGAGTTGTGTTGTTTATTGTTGTAGGTTAATTAGGTTGTCCTTCTACCGGCTAGTGATCTTTTGTTTGTTTTGGCTTTACCTGCTCCTGAAGAACACGCTTCATTTCTTTTTCTTTTGGAGCTGTTTGTTTAGGATTCTTTTTGCACTGTATTTATCACTTATTGTAAATAAATGTATTGGAAATCTTACTTTGTGGATTGTGTGCTGGGACTCAGTATAGGTTCACTTTTCTTTGTCGCTGTTCATTTTTTGCTTTAAAGTGACTTTCCCTTTTGCCCCTAGAACATGAATTGGGAACATAACACTGGTAACAGTGGGCATTGTGTAGGCTAATTATTCTTATAGAATGTAGTCTTTTCTCTCTCTCTGTTTTGCATGCGTGGTCATAATCATTATTGTTGTTATTATTATTCTATATATATATTTTTTGCCTCTGTCACAGTGTATTCAGTGTATACTGTTCATAGGCAACACCAATAGGTGTCATGTGACACAAAATAAACATATGACCACTGTTGTACAGTATCCATTACTTGGACTATTTAAATGTAGTAATTAAAAAAAAAAAAAAGCCAAAAAGATCGTCGCGCTGCGATGGGAGTATGCCCAGCCAGATCTGCCGATCCGTCTAGCGATCAATGGGTGAGTTCCTGCCTGTCCGCACTCAACGACAATAGTAAAGGGCGCTCGGCAGCCATTTATACCACAGACTGGACCTGTCTTTCACTTCGACGGTAACTAAAAAAAAATTCAAGCTGCGATTTTTTACGATGGAGATCATCGCGCGATCGAGTGTAGATTGTGTTGAACACGATAAGAACAAAAAATTCTGCGTTTATTCCTTAAAACAGTCGGCATTTCCCACATTGCTTCTGCTCTGCAGCTGCTATTGGCGCACGTCACTGTCATTAAGCGCCTCCTATTGGCGTAGGTAATGTTTACCTCACGATGATCAAGTATGTAAGGCGAACGGAACGAAACAGTCAAATGAACAATAAATTAACATGGTGAGTAACATTTTATAAACAATATTGTCAATATTGTTTGTTTTCCCTCTATTTTGCTGACTAGAATTTCAAAATAAAGCCCTACCAGAGTCTCAATGCAACAACAGAAAGCGATTGAACCCTGAATTTTGTGAACAGTGACATAATCCTATATAATTATAAATTCAATTGTTATAAGACTTTACAATATTACTGTTTGTTGTTGTATTTTTTTCAAAACTTGAAACTTGTGTGTGTGTGTGTGTGTGTGTGTGTCAGTTGGATTTTTTAATGTTTTTGAAATAAGTCTCATGCGCTCCCCCAGCCTGCATTTATTTGATTAAAATATAGTAGCCTAGGCTATAAACTACAGTATTGTGATCTATTATTTTTATATTTTATAATATATTATAATTGTAACGATCTCATAGCTTTATTTATGCAATTGTAAATACAGTGAAAATCAGAATCAGAAAGAGCTTTATTGCCAAGTATGCTTGCGCATACGAGGAATTTGTCTTGGTGACAGTAGCTTCCAGTACACATACAATATAAAGTGACAAGACAAGTGACAAGTAACATAGGTATAATATATGAATATATGAAAATATATGAATGCCAGATCTGATGCCGCTTTCTGTGTATGCACTGGAAAGATGGATTTTCCTTTAATGATTTAATTTGACTGGTGTTGCGTCCCAGGGCGTATGCATTTGTGTTTTATAATGTGTAAGTGTCACTCATTGATTTATTGAGTGTGTGTGCTGCCAATGGACCCAACGGCCTGCTGGGAGTTGTAGTTTTGTTGTATGGTTTGTCCAATTTCCTGTGCTCCTCCCTGTCCTCATCTAGGTGATGGGACCTACCAGCTGTTCCTCATCAATGGCAAGAGGATCCAGTATTCAAGCAGAGCCGGAGAGAGAGAGACCGGGAGAGAGTTCTTCTCCCAAGAGCCTGAGACTGGGAGAGAGTTCTTCTCCCAAGAGCCCGAGACTGTTGTGTTACCAGACTTGGAGTGTTGCTCTTGTTGGTGTATGTGAAGCTTAAATGTGTTGTTACGGCTGTAGTGGCAGCTTTGATGTGTTAAGCTTAAACCGAGGTCAACTTAAATGTCTTGTGGCTGTAGTGTACAGCTTTGAATTGCTTGCCCGTTGTTGAGTGTTGGAGCAGTAGGGAGTGGGTGCCATTTTTCTTTTCTCCTGTTTGTTTTGTTTTTTTTTTGTTTGTTTTTTGTTAGTTAGGAAGTAAGGTAAGAGTTGTGTTGTTTATTGTTGTAGGTTAATTAGGTTGTCCTTCTACCGGCTAGTGATCTTTTGTTTGTTTTGGCTTTACCTGCTCCTGAAGAACACGCTTCATTTCTTTTTCTTTTGGAGCTGTTTGTTTAGGATTCTTTTTGCACTGTATTTATCACTTATTGTAAATAAATGTATTGGAAATCTTACTTTGTGGATTGTGTGCTGGGACTCAGTATAGGTTCACTTTTCTTTGTCGCTGTTCATTTTTTGCTTTAAAGTGACTTTCCCTTTTGCCCCTAGAACATGAATTGGGAACATAACACTGGTAACAGTGGGCATTGTGTAGGCTAATTATTCTTATAGAATGTAGTCTTTTCTCTCTCTCTGTTTTGCATGCGTGGTCATAATCATTATTGTTGTTATTATTATTCTATATATATATTTTTTGCCTCTGTCACAGTGTATTCAGTGTATACTGTTCATAGGCA
The DNA here is from genome assembly GCF_965113295.1 of Leuciscus leuciscus. Taxonomy (NCBI): domain Eukaryota; kingdom Metazoa; phylum Chordata; class Actinopteri; order Cypriniformes; family Leuciscidae; genus Leuciscus; species Leuciscus leuciscus. Next base: position 34,531,288 of record NC_138725.1, on the reverse strand, counting down.
ACACCAATAGGTGTCATGTGACACAAAATAAACATATGACCACTGTTGTACAGTATCCATTACTTGGACTATTTAAATGTAGTAATTAAAAAAAAAAAAAAGCCAAAAAGATCGTCGCGCTGCGATGGGAGTATGCCCAGCCAGATCTGCCGATCCGTCTAGCGATCAATGGGTGAGTTCCTGCCTGTCCGCACTCAACGACAATAGTAAAGGGCGCTCGGCAGCCATTTATACCACAGACTGGACCTGTCTTTCACTTCGACGGTAACTAAAAAAAAATTCAAGCTGCGATTTTTTACGATGGAGATCATCGCGCGATCGAGTGTAGATTGTGTTGAACACGATAAGAACAAAAAATTCTGCGTTTATTCCTTAAAACAGTCGGCATTTCCCACATTGCTTCTGCTCTGCAGCTGCTATTGGCGCACGTCACTGTCATTAAGCGCCTCCTATTGGCGTAGGTAATGTTTACCTCACGATGATCAAGTATGTAAGGCGAACGGAACGAAACAGTCAAATGAACAATAAATTAACATGGTGAGTAACATTTTATAAACAATATTGTCAATATTGTTTGTTTTCCCTCTATTTTGCTGACTAGAATTTCAAAATAAAGCCCTACCAGAGTCTCAATGCAACAACAGAAAGCGATTGAACCCTGAATTTTGTGAACAGTGACATAATCCTATATAATTATAAATTCAATTGTTATAAGACTTTACAATATTACTGTTTGTTGTTGTATTTTTTTCAAAACTTGAAACTTGTGTGTGTGTGTGTGTGTGTGTGTGTCAGTTGGATTTTTTAATGTTTTTGAAATAAGTCTCATGCGCTCCCCCAGCCTGCATTTATTTGATTAAAATATAGTAGCCTAGGCTATAAACTACAGTATTGTGATCTATTATTTTTATATTTTATAATATATTATAATTGTAACGATCTCATAGCTTTATTTATGCAATTGTAAATACAGTGAAAATCAGAATCAGAAAGAGCTTTATTGCCAAGTATGCTTGCGCATACGAGGAATTTGTCTTGGTGACAGTAGCTTCCAGTACACATACAATATAAAGTGACAAGACAAGTGACAAGTAACATAGGTATAATATATGAATATATGAAAATATATGAATGCCAGATCTGATGCCGCTTTCTGTGTATGCACTGGAAAGATGGATTTTCCTTTAATGATTTAATTTGACTGGTGTTGCGTCCCAGGGCGTATGCATTTGTGTTTTATAATGTGTAAGTGTCACTCATTGATTTATTGAGTGTGTGTGCTGCCAATGGACCCAACGGCCTGCTGGGAGTTGTAGTTTTGTTGTATGGTTTGTCCAATTTCCTGTGCTCCTCCCTGTCCTCATCTAGGTGATGGGACCTACCAGCTGTTCCTCATCAATGGCAAGAGGATCCAGTATTCAAGCAGAGCCGGAGAGAGAGAGACCGGGAGAGAGTTCTTCTCCCAAGAGCCTGAGACTGGGAGAGAGTTCTTCTCCCAAGAGCCCGAGACTGTTGTGTTACCAGACTTGGAGTGTTGCTCTTGTTGGTGTATGTGAAGCTTAAATGTGTTGTTACGGCTGTAGTGGCAGCTTTGATGTGTTAAGCTTAAACCGAGGTCAACTTAAATGTCTTGTGGCTGTAGTGTACAGCTTTGAATTGCTTGCCCGTTGTTGAGTGTTGGAGCAGTAGGGAGTGGGTGCCATTTTTCTTTTCTCCTGTTTGTTTTGTTTTTTTTTTGTTTGTTTTTTGTTAGTTAGGAAGTAAGGTAAGAGTTGTGTTGTTTATTGTTGTAGGTTAATTAGGTTGTCCTTCTACCGGCTAGTGATCTTTTGTTTGTTTTGGCTTTACCTGCTCCTGAAGAACACGCTTCATTTCTTTTTCTTTTGGAGCTGTTTGTTTAGGATTCTTTTTGCACTGTATTTATCACTTATTGTAAATAAATGTATTGGAAATCTTACTTTGTGGATTGTGTGCTGGGACTCAGTATAGGTTCACTTTTCTTTGTCGCTGTTCATTTTTTGCTTTAAAGTGACTTTCCCTTTTGCCCCTAGAACATGAATTGGGAACATAACACTGGTAACAGTGGGCATTGTGTAGGCTAATTATTCTTATAGAATGTAGTCTTTTCTCTCTCTCTGTTTTGCATGCGTGGTCATAATCATTATTGTTGTTATTATTATTCTATATATATATTTTTTGCCTCTGTCACAGTGTATTCAGTGTATACTGTTCATAGGCAACACCAATAGGTGTCATGTGACACAAAATAAACATATGACCACTGTTGTACAGTATCCATTACTTGGACTATTTAAATGTAGTAATTAAAAAAAAAAAAAAGCCAAAAAGATCGTCGCGCTGCGATGGGAGTATGCCCAGCCAGATCTGCCGATCCGTCTAGCGATCAATGGGTGAGTTCCTGCCTGTCCGCACTCAACGACAATAGTAAAGGGCGCTCGGCAGCCATTTATACCACAGACTGGACCTGTCTTTCACTTCGACGGTAACTAAAAAAAAATTCAAGCTGCGATTTTTTACGATGGAGATCATCGCGCGATCGAGTGTAGATTGTGTTGAACACGATAAGAACAAAAAATTCTGCGTTTATTCCTTAAAACAGTCGGCATTTCCCACATTGCTTCTGCTCTGCAGCTGCTATTGGCGCACGTCACTGTCATTAAGCGCCTCCTATTGGCGTAGGTAATGTTTACCTCACGATGATCAAGTATGTAAGGCGAACGGAACGAAACAGTCAAATGAACAATAAATTAACATGGTGAGTAACATTTTATAAACAATATTGTCAATATTGTTTGTTTTCCCTCTATTTTGCTGACTAGAATTTCAAAATAAAGCCCTACCAGAGTCTCAATGCAACAACAGAAAGCGATTGAACCCTGAATTTTGTGAACAGTGACATAATCCTATATAATTATAAATTCAATTGTTATAAGACTTTACAATATTACTGTTTGTTGTTGTATTTTTTTCAAAACTTGAAACTTGTGTGTGTGTGTGTGTGTGTGTGTGTGTGTGTGTGTGTCAGTTGGATTTTTTAATGTTTTTGAAATAAGTCTCATGCGCTCCCCCAGCCTGCATTTATTTGATTAAAATATAGTAGCCTAGGCTATAAACTACAGTATTGTGATCTATTATTTTTATATTTTATAATATATTATAATTGTAACGATCTCATAGCTTTATTTATGCAATTGTAAATACAGTGAAAATCAGAATCAGAAAGAGCTTTATTGCCAAGTATGCTTGCGCATACGAGGAATTTGTCTTGGTGACAGTAGCTTCCAGTACACATACAATATAAAGTGACAAGACAAGTGACAAGTAACATAGGTATAATATATGAATATATGAAAATATATGAATGCCAGATCTGATGCCGCTTTCTGTGTATGCACTGGAAAGATGGATTTTCCTTTAATGATTTAATTTGACTGGTGTTGCGTCCCAGGGCGTATGCATTTGTGTTTTATAATGTGTAAGTGTCACTCATTGATTTATTGAGTGTGTGTGCTGCCAATGGACCCAACGGCCTGCTGGGAGTTGTAGTTTTGTTGTATGGTTTGTCCAATTTCCTGTGCTCCTCCCTGTCCTCATCTAGGTGATGGGACCTACCAGCTGTTCCTCATCAATGGCAAGAGGATCCAGTATTCAAGCAGAGCCGGAGAGAGAGAGACCGGGAGAGAGTTCTTCTCCCAAGAGCCTGAGACTGGGAGAGAGTTCTTCTCCCAAGAGCCCGAGACTGTTGTGTTACCAGACTTGGAGTGTTGCTCTTGTTGGTGTATGTGAAGCTTAAATGTGTTGTTACGGCTGTAGTGGCAGCTTTGATGTGTTAAGCTTAAACCGAGGTCAACTTAAATGTCTTGTGGCTGTAGTGTACAGCTTTGAATTGCTTGCCCGTTGTTGAGTGTTGGAGCAGTAGGGAGTGGGTGCCATTTTTCTTTTCTCCTGTTTGTTTTGTTTTTTTTTTGTTTGTTTTTTGTTAGTTAGGAAGTAAGGTAAGAGTTGTGTTGTTTATTGTTGTAGGTTAATTAGGTTGTCCTTCTACCGGCTAGTGATCTTTTGTTTGTTTTGGCTTTACCTGCTCCTGAAGAACACGCTTCATTTCTTTTTCTTTTGGAGCTGTTTGTTTAGGATTCTTTTTGCACTGTATTTATCACTTATTGTAAATAAATGTATTGGAAATCTTACTTTGTGGATTGTGTGCTGGGACTCAGTATAGGTTCACTTTTCTTTGTCGCTGTTCATTTTTTGCTTTAAAGTGACTTTCCCTTTTGCCCCTAGAACATGAATTGGGAACATAACACTGGTAACAGTGGGCATTGTGTAGGCTAATTATTCTTATAGAATGTAGTCTTTTCTCTCTCTCTGTTTTGCATGCGTGGTCATAATCATTATTGTTGTTATTATTATTCTATATATATATTTTTTGCCTCTGTCACAGTGTATTCAGTGTATACTGTTCATAGGCAACACCAATAGGTGTCATGTGACACAAAATAAACATATGACCACTGTTGTACAGTATCCATTACTTGGACTATTTAAATGTAGTAATTAAAAAAAAAAAAAAGCCAAAAAGATCGTCGCGCTGCGATGGGAGTATGCCCAGCCAGATCTGCCGATCCGTCTAGCGATCAATGGGTGAGTTCCTGCCTGTCCGCACTCAACGACGATAGTAAAGGGCGCTCGGCAGCTATTTATACCACAGACTGGACCTGTCTTTCACTTCGACGGTAACTAAAAAAAAATTCAAGCTGCGATTTTTTACGATGGAGATCATCGCGCGATCGAGTGTAGATTGTGTTGAACACGATAAGAACAAAAAATTCTGCGTTTATTCCTTAAAACAGTCGGCATTTCCCACATTGCTTCTGCTCTGCAGCTGCTATTGGCGCACGTCACTGTCATTAAGCGCCTCCTATTGGCGTAGGTAATGTTTACCTCACGATGATCAAGTATGTAAGGCGAACGGAACGAAACAGTCAAATGAACAATAAATTAACATGGTGAGTAACATTTTATAAACAATATTGTCAATATTGTTTGTTTTCCCTCTATTTTGCTGACTAGAATTTCAAAATAAAGCCCTACCAGAGTCTCAATGCAACAACAGAAAGCGATTGAACCCTGAATTTTGTGAACAGTGACATAATCCTATATAATTATAAATTCAATTGTTATAAGACTTTACAATATTACTGTTTGTTGTTGTATTTTTTTCAAAACTTGAAACTTGTGTGTGTGTGTGTGTGTGTGTGTGTGTGTGTGTGTGTCAGTTGGATTTTTTAATGTTTTTGAAATAAGTCTCATGCGCTCCCCCAGCCTGCATTTATTTGATTAAAATATAGTAGCCTAGGCTATAAACTACAGTATTGTGATCTATTATTTTTATATTTTATAATATATTATAATTGTAACGATCTCATAGCTTTATTTATGCAATTGTAAATACAGTGAAAATCAGAATCAGAAAGAGCTTTATTGCCAAGTATGCTTGCGCATACGAGGAATTTGTCTTGGTGACAGTAGCTTCCAGTACACATACAATATAAAGTGACAAGACAAGTGACAAGTAACATAGGTATAATATATGAATATATGAAAATATATGAATGCCAGATCTGATGCCGCTTTCTGTGTATGCACTGGAAAGATGGATTTTCCTTTAATGATTTAATTTGACTGGTGTTGCGTCCCAGGGCGTATGCATTTGTGTTTTATAATGTGTAAGTGTCACTCATTGATTTATTGAGTGTGTGTGCTGCCAATGGACCCAACGGCCTGCTGGGAGTTGTAGTTTTGTTGTATGGTTTGTCCAATTTCCTGTGCTCCTCCCTGTCCTCATCTAGGTGATGGGACCTACCAGCTGTTCCTCATCAATGGCAAGAGGATCCAGTATTCAAGCAGAGCCGGAGAGAGAGAGACCGGGAGAGAGTTCTTCTCCCAAGAGCCTGAGACTGGGAGAGAGTTCTTCTCCCAAGAGCCCGAGACTGTTGTGTTACCAGACTTGGAGTGTTGCTCTTGTTGGTGTATGTGAAGCTTAAATGTGTTGTTACGGCTGTAGTGGCAGCTTTGATGTGTTAAGCTTAAACCGAGGTCAACTTAAATGTCTTGTGGCTGTAGTGTACAGCTTTGAATTGCTTGCCCGTTGTTGAGTGTTGGAGCAGTAGGGAGTGGGTGCCATTTTTCTTTTCTCCTGTTTGTTTTGTTTTTTTTTTTTTGTTTTTTGTTAGTTAGGAAGTAAGGTAAGAGTTGTGTTGTTTATTGTTGTAGGTTAATTAGGTTGTCCTTCTACCGGCTAGTGATCTTTTGTTTGTTTTGGCTTTACCTGCTCCTGAAGAACACGCTTCATTTCTTTTTCTTTTGGAGCTGTTTGTTTAGGATTCTTTTTGCACTGTATTTATCACTTATTGTAAATAAATGTATTGGAAATCTTACTTTGTGGATTGTGTGCTGGGACTCAGTATAGGTTCACTTTTCTTTGTCGCTGTTCATTTTTTGCTTTAAAGTGACTTTCCCTTTTGCCCCTAGAACATGAATTGGGAACATAACACTGGTAACAGTGGGCATTGTGTAGGCTAATTATTCTTATAGAATGTAGTCTTTTCTCTCTCTCTGTTTTGCATGCGTGGTCATAATCATTATTGTTGTTATTATTATTCTATATATATATTTTTTGCCTCTGTCACAGTGTATTCAGTGTATACTGTTCATAGGCAACACCAATAGGTGTCATGTGACACAAAATAAACATATGACCACTGTTGTACAGTATCCATTACTTGGACTATTTAAATGTAGTATTAAAAAAAAAAAAAAGCCAAAAAGATCGTCGCGCTGCGATGGGAGTATGCCCAGCCAGATCTGCCGATCCGTCTAGCGATCAATGGGTGAGTTCCTGCCTGTCCGCACTCAACGACGATAGTAAAGGGCGCTCGGCAGCCATTTATACCACAGACTGGACCTGTCTTTCACTTCGACGGTAACTAAAAAAAATTCAAGCTGCGATTTTTTACGATGGAGATCATCGCGCGATCGAGTGTAGATTGTGTTGAACACGATAAGAACAAAAAATTCTGCGTTTATTCCTTAAAACAGTCGGCATTTCCCACATTGCTTCTGCTCTGCAGCTGCTATTGGCGCACGTCACTGTCATTAAGCGCCTCCTATTGGCGTAGGTAATGTTTACCTCACGATGATCAAGTATGTAAGGCGAACGGAACGAAACAGTCAAATGAACAATAAATTAACATGGTGAGTAACATTTTATAAACAATATTGTCAATATTGTTTGTTTTCCCTCTATTTTGCTGACTAGAATTTCAAAATAAAGCCCTACCAGAGTCTCAATGCAACAACAGAAAGCGATTGAACCCTGAATTTTGTGAACAGTGACATAATCCTATATAATTATAAATTCAATTGTTATAAGACTTTACAATATTACTGTTTGTTGTTGTATTTTTTTCAAAACTTGAAACTTGTGTGTGTGTGTGTGTGTGTGTCAGTTGGATTTTTTAATGTTTTTGAAATAAGTCTCATGCGCTCCCCCAGCCTGCATTTATTTGATTAAAATATAGTAGCCTAGGCTATAAACTACAGTATTGTGATCTATTATTTTTATATTTTATAATATATTATAATTGTAACGATCTCATAGCTTTATTTATGCAATTGTAAATACAGTGAAAATCAGAATCAGAAAGAGCTTTATTGCCAAGTATGCTTGCGCATACGAGGAATTTGTCTTGGTGACAGTAGCTTCCAGTACACATACAATATAAAGTGACAAGACAAGTGACAAGTAACATAGGTATAATATATGAATATATGAAAATATATGAATGCCAGATCTGATGCCGCTTTCTGTGTATGCACTGGAAAGATGGATTTTCCTTTAATGATTTAATTTGACTGGTGTTGCGTCCCAGGGCGTATGCATTTGTGTTTTATAATGTGTAAGTGTCACTCATTGATTTATTGAGTGTGTGTGCTGCCAATGGACCCAACGGCCTGCTGGGAGTTGTAGTTTTGTTGTATGGTTTGTCCAATTTCCTGTGCTCCTCCCTGTCCTCATCTAGGTGATGGGACCTACCAGCTGTTCCTCATCAATGGCAAGAGGATCCAGTATTCAAGCAGAGCCGGAGAGAGAGAGACCGGGAGAGAGTTCTTCTCCCAAGAGCCTGAGACTGGGAGAGAGTTCTTCTCCCAAGAGCCCGAGACTGTTGTGTTACCAGACTTGGAGTGTTGCTCTTGTTGGTGTATGTGAAGCTTAAATGTGTTGTTACGGCTGTAGTGGCAGCTTTGATGTGTTAAGCTTAAACCGAGGTCAACTTAAATGTCTTGTGGCTGTAGTGTACAGCTTTGAATTGCTTGCCCGTTGTTGAGTGTTGGAGCAGTAGGGAGTGGGTGCCATTTTTCTTTTCTCCTGTTTGTTTTGTTTTTTTTTTGTTTGTTTTTTGTTAGTTAGGAAGTAAGGTAAGAGTTGTGTTGTTTATTGTTGTAGGTTAATTAGGTTGTCCTTCTACCGGCTAGTGATCTTTTGTTTGTTTTGGCTTTACCTGCTCCTGAAGAACACGCTTCATTTCTTTTTCTTTTGGAGCTGTTTGTTTAGGATTCTTTTTGCACTGTATTTATCACTTATTGTAAATAAATGTATTGGAAATCTTACTTTGTGGATTGTGTGCTGGGACTCAGTATAGGTTCACTTTTCTTTGTCGCTGTTCATTTTTTGCTTTAAAGTGACTTTCCCTTTTGCCCCTAGAACATGAATTGGGAACATAACACTGGTAACAGTGGGCATTGTGTAGGCTAATTATTCTTATAGAATGTAGTCTTTTCTCTCTCTCTGTTTTGCATGCGTGGTCATAATCATTATTGTTGTTATTATTATTCTATATATATATTTTTTGCCTCTGTCACAGTGTATTCAGTGTATACTGTTCATAGGCAACACCAATAGGTGTCATGTGACACAAAATAAACATATGACCACTGTTGTACAGTATCCATTACTTGGACTATTTAAATGTAGTAATTAAAAAAAAAAAAAAGCCAAAAAGATCGTCGCGCTGCGATGGGAGTATGCCCAGCCAGATCTGCCGATCCGTCTAGCGATCAATGGGTGAGTTCCTGCCTGTCCGCACTCAACGACAATAGTAAAGGGCGCTCGGCAGCCATTTATACCACAGACTGGACCTGTCTTTCACTTCGACGGTAACTAAAAAAAAATTCAAGCTGCGATTTTTTACGATGGAGATCATCGCGCGATCGAGTGTAGATTGTGTTGAACACGATAAGAACAAAAAATTCTGCGTTTATTCCTTAAAACAGTCGGCATTTCCCACATTGCTTCTGCTCTGCAGCTGCTATTGGCGCACGTCACTGTCATTAAGCGCCTCCTATTGGCGTAGGTAATGTTTACCTCACGATGATCAAGTATGTAAGGCGAACGGAACGAAACAGTCAAATGAACAATAAATTAACATGGTGAGTAACATTTTATAAACAATATTGTCAATATTGTTTGTTTTCCCTCTATTTTGCTGACTAGAATTTCAAAATAAAGCCCTACCAGAGTCTCAATGCAACAACAGAAAGCGATTGAACCCTGAATTTTGTGAACAGTGACATAATCCTATATAATTATAAATTCAATTGTTATAAGACTTTACAATATTACTGTTTGTTGTTGTATTTTTTTCAAAACTTGAAACTTGTGTGTGTGTGTGTGTGTGTGTGTGTGTGTGTGTGTGTCAGTTGGATTTTTTAATGTTTTTGAAATAAGTCTCATGCGCTCCCCCAGCCTGCATTTATTTGATTAAAATATAGTAGCCTAGGCTATAAACTACAGTATTGTGATCTATTATTTTTATATTTTATAATATATTATAATTGTAACGATCTCATAGCTTTATTTATGCAATTGTAAATACAGTGAAAATCAGAATCAGAAAGAGCTTTATTGCCAAGTATGCTTGCGCATACGAGGAATTTGTCTTGGTGACAGTAGCTTCCAGTACACATACAATATAAAGTGACAAGACAAGTGACAAGTAACATAGGTATAATATATGAATATATGAAAATATATGAATGCCAGATCTGATGCCGCTTTCTGTGTATGCACTGGAAAGATGGATTTTCCTTTAATGATTTAATTTGACTGGTGTTGCGTCCCAGGGCGTATGCATTTGTGTTTTATAATGTGTAAGTGTCACTCATTGATTTATTGAGTGTGTGTGCTGCCAATGGACCCAACGGCCTGCTGGGAGTTGTAGTTTTGTTGTATGGTTTGTCCAATTTCCTGTGCTCCTCCCTGTCCTCATCTAGGTGATGGGACCTACCAGCTGTTCCTCATCAATGGCAAGAGGATCCAGTATTCAAGCAGAGCCGGAGAGAGAGAGACCGGGAGAGAGTTCTTCTCCCAAGAGCCTGAGACTGGGAGAGAGTTCTTCTCCCAAGAGCCCGAGACTGTTGTGTTACCAGACTTGGAGTGTTGCTCTTGTTGGTGTATGTGAAGCTTAAATGTGTTGTTACGGCTGTAGTGGCAGCTTTGATGTGTTAAGCTTAAACCGAGGTCAACTTAAATGTCTTGTGGCTGTAGTGTACAGCTTTGAATTGCTTGCCCGTTGTTGAGTGTTGGAGCAGTAGGGAGTGGGTGCCATTTTTCTTTTCTCCTGTTTGTTTTGTTTTTTTTTTGTTTGTTTTTTGTTAGTTAGGAAGTAAGGTAAGAGTTGTGTTGTTTATTGTTGTAGGTTAATTAGGTTGTCCTTCTACCGGCTAGTGATCTTTTGTTTGTTTTGGCTTTACCTGCTCCTGAAGAACACGCTTCATTTCTTTTTCTTTTGGAGCTGTTTGTTTAGGATTCTTTTTGCACTGTATTTATCACTTATTGTAAATAAATGTATTGGAAATCTTACTTTGTGGATTGTGTGCTGGGACTCAGTATAGGTTCACTTTTCTTTGTCGCTGTTCATTTTTTGCTTTAAAGTGACTTTCCCTTTTGCCCCTAGAACATGAATTGGGAACATAACACTGGTAACAGTGGGCATTGTGTAGGCTAATTATTCTTATAGAATGTAGTCTTTTCTCTCTCTCTGTTTTGCATGCGTGGTCATAATCATTATTGTTGTTATTATTATTCTATATATATATTTTTTGCCTCTGTCACAGTGTATTCAGTGTATACTGTTCATAGGCAACACCAATAGGTGTCATGTGACACAAAATAAACATATGACCACTGTTGTACAGTATCCATTACTTGGACTATTTAAATGTAGTAATTAAAAAAAAAAAAAAGCCAAAAAGATCGTCGCGCTGCGATGGGAGTATGCCCAGCCAGATCTGCCGATCCGTCTAGCGATCAATGGGTGAGTTCCTGCCTGTCCGCACTCAACGACAATAGTAAAGGGCGCTCGGCAGCCATTTATACCACAGACTGGACCTGTCTTTCACTTCGACGGTAACTAAAAAAAAATTCAAGCTGCGATTTTTTACGATGGAGATCATCGCGCGATCGAGTGTAGATTGTGTTGAACACGATAAGAACAAAAAATTCTGCGTTTATTCCTTAAAACAGTCGGCATTTCCCACATTGCTTCTGCTCTGCAGCTGCTATTGGCGCACGTCACTGTCATTAAGCGCCTCCTATTGGCGTAGGTAATGTTTACCTCACGATGATCAAGTATGTAAGGCGAACGGAACGAAACAGTCAAATGAACAATAAATTAACATGGTGAGTAACATTTTATAAACAATATTGTCAATATTGTTTGTTTTCCCTCTATTTTGCTGACTAGAATTTCAAAATAAAGCCCTACCAGAGTCTCAATGCAACAACAGAAAGCGATTGAACCCTGAATTTTGTGAACAGTGACATAATCCTATATAATTATAAATTCAATTGTTATAAGACTTTACAATATTACTGTTTGTTGTTGTATTTTTTTCAAAACTTGAAACTTGTGTGTGTGTGTGTGTGTGTGTGTGTGTGTGTGTGTGTCAGTTGGATTTTTTAATGTTTTTGAAATAAGTCTCATGCGCTCCCCCAGCCTGCATTTATTTGATTAAAATATAGTAGCCTAGGCTATAAACTACAGTATTGTGATCTATTATTTTTATATTTTATAATATATTATAATTGTAACGATCTCATAGCTTTATTTATGCAATTGTAAATACAGTGAAAATCAGAATCAGAAAGAGCTTTATTGCCAAGTATGCTTGCGCATACGAGGAATTTGTCTTGGTGACAGTAGCTTCCAGTACACATACAATATAAAGTGACAAGACAAGTGACAAGTAACATAGGTATAATATATGAATATATGAAAATATATGAATGCCAGATCTGATGCCGCTTTCTGTGTATGCACTGGAAAGATGGATTTTCCTTTAATGATTTAATTTGACTGGTGTTGCGTCCCAGGGCGTATGCATTTGTGTTTTATAATGTGTAAGTGTCACTCATTGATTTATTGAGTGTGTGTGCTGCCAATGGACCCAACGGCCTGCTGGGAGTTGTAGTTTTGTTGTATGGTTTGTCCAATTTCCTGTGCTCCTCCCTGTCCTCATCTAGGTGATGGGACCTACCAGCTGTTCCTCATCAATGGCAAGAGGATCCAGTATTCAAGCAGAGCCGGAGAGAGAGAGACCGGGAGAGAGTTCTTCTCCCAAGAGCCTGAGACTGGGAGAGAGTTCTTCTCCCAAGAGCCCGAGACTGTTGTGTTACCAGACTTGGAGTGTTGCTCTTGTTGGTGTATGTGAAGCTTAAATGTGTTGTTACGGCTGTAGTGGCAGCTTTGATGTGTTAAGCTTAAACCGAGGTCAACTTAAATGTCTTGTGGCTGTAGTGTACAGCTTTGAATTGCTTGCCCGTTGTTGAGTGTTGGAGCAGTAGGGAGTGGGTGCCATTTTTCTTTTCTCCTGTTTGTTTTGTTTTTTTTTTGTTTGTTTTTTGTTAGTTAGGAAGTAAGGTAAGAGTTGTGTTGTTTATTGTTGTAGGTTAATTAGGTTGTCCTTCTACCGGCTAGTGATCTTTTGTTTGTTTTGGCTTTACCTGCTCCTGAAGAACACGCTTCATTTCTTTTTCTTTTGGAGCTGTTTGTTTAGGATTCTTTTTGCACTGTATTTATCACTTATTGTAAATAAATGTATTGGAAATCTTACTTTGTGGATTGTGTGCTGGGACTCAGTATAGGTTCACTTTTCTTTGTCGCTGTTCATTTTTTGCTTTAAAGTGACTTTCCCTTTTGCCCCTAGAACATGAATTGGGAACATAACACTGGTAACAGTGGGCATTGTGTAGGCTAATTATTCTTATAGAATGTAGTCTTTTCTCTCTCTCTGTTTTGCATGCGTGGTCATAATCATTATTGTTGTTATTATTATTCTATATATATATTTTTTGCCTCTGTCACAGTGTATTCAGTGTATACTGTTCATAGGCAACACCAATAGGTGTCATGTGACACAAAATAAACATATGACCACTGTTGTACAGTATCCATTACTTGGACTATTTAAATGTAGTATTAAAAAAAAAGGCAAAAAGATCGTCGCGCTGCGAGTATGCCCAGCCAGATGTGCCAATCCGTCTAGCGATCAATGGGTGAGTTCCTGCCTGTCCGCACTCAATGACAATAGTAAAGGGCGCTCGGCAGCATTTTATAACACAGACTGGACCTGTCTTTCACGTCGACGGTAACTAAAAAAAAATTCAAGCTGCGATTTTTTACGATGGAGATCCTCGCGCGATCGAGTGTAGATTGTGTTGAACACGATAAGAACAAAAAAGTCTGCGTTTATTCCTTAAAACAGTCGGCATTTCCCACATTGCTTCTGCTCTGCACACTGTAACGGATTTCTGTAATTTGAACAGTATTTTACTGTAATATGTACAGTAAGATACTGTAAAATATGTATACAGTATGTTACTGTAAACAGCAAAGGATTATGGGAAAATATAGGGTCACTACTGTAATTCTTCACTACTGTAAATCAATTTACAGTAGTGAACTTGCCCGCGAAAAACTGACCAATGGCAAGAGGGATTTCTTTTCAAGTGTTTTTTTGAGGGGTGAAGTGGCAGTTAATGCACGGACAAAAGATCATGTAACTCACCAAAAAGGTTAGTATATAATTTCTATTTTATGTAAAATAAACATTTTCAAATGTTTTTACTTATGTTAACAGCAAACTAACATGATGTATCGTTTTGTTTTCGTCTGAATGGTTTTAGTGTCTTTTTTTCCTGACTGTCGTCAGAATGTTTTTTTGGTGCCTTTATTACTGTCTTTTTTCCTGACTGTCGGCCGGGTCGCTGTCACGGTGATAATATTAACTGGTGAGTAAGTTAAGTTCACCTATATTAGCCGAAATATTCTTTAGTTAAAACTATAAAAAATAATGGTTGTGTGTTCCTCTGCCTCTTTAACGCAAGTTAGCTCATCAGGCGGGCGGAGTCGACGGTAACGTTAACCGAGCTAACAGCGAACTCAACGTGAAATACTGAGGTAACGTTAAAGTGAGATAGACGAAACCCTTGTTAAAGTGCGGGTTTTAAACAATATTTTCACGTAGGCCTATATGATTTATTTTCAGGTTTGTGATCTGGATAATGCCATCTGCAACGATGGAGTGTGTTGGAGCCTTTTCATTGTGATAACATCAACTGGTATGTAACGTTATGGTCACCTTCACCTAAATTAGCCGAAGTAAACTTATTAAACAGAGAAGCATAATAACGTTGGTATGTTCTGTCTCCTCTTTCACAACTTTTTGGCAGATGTACAGCGTACTGAGTAAAACTTAGTTAAAGGGATAACGTAGTACACCTTAAACAGAAAATTATGTATGTCATCATTTACTCGCCCACAACGTGTTCTAAACCTGCATGAAGTTCTTTCGTCTGAACATTTATGTAAAATAAGATATTATTAAGATATAAAATAAGATATTTTGAATAATGTTGGTAAATAGTGGCTGGTCCGCATGGACTTCTATAATAGAAAAAATACTTTGGATGTCAATGGGGACCAGTAACTGTTTGGTTGCTCATGTTCTTTAAAATATCTTCTTTTGTATACAGCACATTAAATAATTTAATGGAAGTTATGAACAAGTTGAGGGTGAGTAAATGGTGACAGAATTTACAATTTTGAGTAAACTAACCCTTTATCCAACACCATTGTTAATTTCATCTTTTGTTTTATTTTCAAGTTTGTGGTCTGAATTATGTCGTCTGAAATGTCGGAGGTGTATTTTGGAGTCTTTTTTGTGATTGCCTTCGTAATGGTGATAACATCTACAGGTGAGTAAGATGACATCAACTAAATTAGCTGAAGTATGCATTAGTTAAGCAGGCAAACATGTTCTTTTCTGTTCTTTATTTTGAATTTGCAGCGGCCATTCCCTCCGGACTGTACATCACTGCTGACGCTCTCCACTAATACACAGAACGGGTTGACGTTGGAGGAGGAAGAGGAGAAGGAGGAGGAAAGGGTTAGCAATATACCATTATCAATATAGCAAAGTTTTGCTAACTAATATTTTTAATGTTGTTTAATTGATTAAAAACTATAAACACCATACAACATTATATCTTACCTCATCTTCACCCCACATGTTATTGTTGTTAGTAATAAGTTCTGTTATTGTATTTTAGTTTTTTTTTCTGTAAACTATAACACTAAAAGGCTGCTGTGACTTTATCTGTTTCAGGAGAGTCTGTTCTCAAAGCAAAAACATGGATGCTGACAATGAAGGGCAGAATCATCATCCAGTTACAACTGCTAACAGACGACTCTTCAGCATTAGCTGTCTATTTTGTCGAATGCAGAATCAGGTAAACCAATATATATATATATATATATATATATATATATATATATATATATATATTTTTTTACATTACATTACATTTACATGCATGCATTTGGAAGTCACTTTTATCCAAAGCAACTTACATTGTATTAAGTTTAATTTAAATTATCCATTCCCTGGAAATCTAAGCTACAGGAATATTGAAAAAGAATGAAGCTTTAATGATTTTAATGTAATGTATTATGGGGTAATACCATCCCTGTAGGTTAGGGGTGGAAATTGGCAAAAATTTGATGATTCGATAGTATTGCGATATTTGGGCCACAATTCAATATTATTGCGCTTCCTAACATTGCGATACTGCAAGTATTGCGATTCGATTCTGCGATATATTGCGATTCATGTCCCCCATATTATTCAAAGACATTACAAAAAATAAGACTGCTCAACTCACTACAAATGTCACATTAAATCTGTGAACATCTTCTACACATTTACTGGAGGCTAGTGCAAAAACTTTGTCCTTGAACATTCAGGACACAGGACCTTATTACAGAACGTAATTATATGAACGCGTCACCACCGCATTAGCACCAAAAACATGGAGATTTTATTTTAGAGAATAATTACACAACCTATTCGATATACTATAATTCTATAATTAAATAAACTAATCGAATATCCAAAAATTGTGACTCATCCCTGCATTTAATACCTTGTTTTTTTCCCAAAATCTTCACTTACGTCTCGATTTTCGAAGGGGATTATAAACGTTTCTTCCTTGGTTCGCTTTTATTTAGGCCTATTACATTCACATTCTTTACTGTGGTAAAGTAGAAAAACGTTGTAGGACAGATAGCCTACATTTTTACTTGCACGTCAGATTCATTTCAACACAGTTTTTGCTTGTTATTAGACATGTACGGCGCGTCAAGTTTATTTGATTTTTAGTTTCGCTCTCTTTGGCAGCGCAATTTCAAACATAGCTTAAAAGTCTTGCCCTTGTGGAAGATTAAATTCACTTTTCATACCTTTTACAACAAGTAGAAAACATGAAGATATCAGAAAATAGATCGATGGTCTCTTTCCTCCTCGTGTCATCCCTCTCAAAGCACAGAGCGGTATGGCTTCATGTGGAATCACGTGTCTTTGTGTGGAAGTATTAAACGAAAGTTTTTTTTTTTTTATATAGATTTAACTTTTCTATTATGTAAGTTTCTAATATTTACTGATATGTATTTGAATGCTTTACAGGCTTTGTGTTGCTTCTTTGACGGAATTGCTCAAATAAAGACTTTTTTGCTCGAATAAACTACATTTTTTTATTTCAATTTTCATAATAACCCCCCAACCACTGCAGGTAGTTGGTCCATTACCACCGCAGTGGTAAAAAAAACTGCCACCGTCACAGCCTTATAACCTATATTGGAATACTTTGCGCTACTGTATCAATATAATTGCGTGCGCAAAATATCACGACACTGAACAGAATCGATTTTTCCCCCACCACTACTGTAGGTGGATTCAGAATCAGATGTAGTGCTTTTATTAACGCCAAAGTACATGCAGCATCAAGTTTGAGGGTTAGGGAAAATTCTGCCAACACCGGTCTGAAAAAATTATATATTTTTTCCCTGCTTGTGTTTGCAGGTTCATTCTGAGAGTCAACCCTGATGGCACCAAACACCAAAGGCACAGATCAGATGGAAATCTGGAAAGGTCCAAAGAAAAGCATCAGCCTGAAACCCTCAGTGTTTCTCATCAGAGAGGTTGTCAACTTTGACTGGCAAAATTACTGAAATGTAACAACACAACACTGACTTTGACTGTATTTTATTGTTTTAAGGCCTGTTTTGCTTTTCAGTGTGTGTACGTTTTTGCCATGCTACAGATATAAATGGTCACCAGGAGATTAATTCTATGGACTTTGGAGATGTTGCCTTTTTTTTTCTTCAGCTAGTGGCTCCTAAAGGTCAAGATTTGTAATTTGTACTTCTAAAACAAAATGTTCAACGATTAAAAAGAATATTATAAGGACAAATGTTTGTGAGTTATTGTGATTTTTTGGGGGGTGGGGTAAACATAAATTAAAAAAAGAAAATTTAAATGAAAAAAACAAACAAAAAACAATACTAATACTGTAAATGAAAATACGGTAATAATACTGTAAATGCAAGTACAGTAAATGATACAGTATACTGTAAGTGAAAATACAGTAATAATACTGTAAATGCAATTACAGTAAATGGTACAGTATACTGTAAGTGAAAATACAGTAATAATACTGTAAAACATTTTACAGTAACTTACTGGCATCCAGCTGCCAGTAAGTTACTGTAAAATTTACAGCAACCTCTTTACAGTGCAGCTGCTATTGGCGCACGTCACTGTCATTAAGCGCCTCCTATTGGCGTAGGTGTTTACCTCACGATGATCAAGTATGTAAGGCGAACGGAACGAAACAGTCAAATGAACAATAAATTAACATGGTGAGTAACATTTTATAAACAATATGGTCAATATTGTTTGTTTTCCCTCTATTTTGCTGACTAGAATTTCAAAATAAAGCCCTACCAGAGTCTCAATGCAACAACAGAAAGCGATTGAACCCTGAATTTTGTGAACACTTACATAATCCTATATAATTATAAATTCAATTGTTATAAGACTTTACAATATTACTGTTTGTTGTTGTATTTTTTTCAAAACTTGAAACTTGTGTGTGTGTGTGTGTGTGTGTGTGTGTGTGTGTCAGTTGGATTTTTTAATGTTTTTGAAATAAGTCTCATGCGCTCCCCCAGCCTGCATTTATTTGATTAAAATATAGTAGCCTAGGCTATAAACTACAGTATTGTGATCTATTATTTTTATATTTTATAATATATTATAATTGTAACGATCTCATAGCTTTATTTATGCAATTGTAAATACAGTGAGAATCAGAATCAGAATCAGAAAGAGCTTTATTGCCAAGTATGCTTGCGCATACGAGGAATTTGTCTTGGTGACAGTAGCTTCCAGTACACATACAATATAAAGTGACAAGACAAGTGACAAGTAACATACACTGTTAACCCTTGCTGTAAAAAAAGCCGTAATTCAGACAGTATCATACCATTTTCCATTAAAACAGTAATATACCGTAGAAAACAAAAATAGCCTACAGGAATATACTGTAAATGAACAGTGCTCCAAATCAACACTCAGAGGCTGTTTTCACAATCACACCCTATACCCTCATTCACTATTCCCTACATTAGTTCACTAATATAGTCCACTTGACAGAGTGAATGAAAAGAAGAGAGTGAATTGAGAAACTGATGAACACCTGATAAGCAGAATCACTGAAGGACAGAGAAAAAAGAACAGAAAAAAGAGAAACACAAGAACTACAACTGACTTCCAGTAACACTGAGTGTGAAACCAGTTTACAAACCAGTTTACGATTATTTCTTTCATACATGTACAAAAGTTATTGTTGAGAATTAACAGAGATTTAGTTAATAATAAAATGTGTTGTCACCATGATGGAGATCAGTATTTGCTTTAGTTGGTCTCTTGTCCCTTGACTTCTTATCTTTTATCTCTCTCTGACTGCTGTAACAGTGAGTTTATAAAACACATTTGATATGGCAAGAAAAAGTCAAGAGGTAGTAGATCAGGTGTTTTTGTTCTTTTGTGATGATGTCACAATCATCTTGGACTATCTGATTCTGATTTTCAGATTTTTCCTGTATATATTAATTGAAATTATGGGTATGTCATATTAAGCATAAATCTGTGTATCTACAAAATGAAATCAATATTTCTATAATCAGGTCTTCTGAAAAATAACAATCATATAGTGCATTCAATTTTATTTTACTCCTGTTTGGTTCAGACACACAGATATCAACAATCAGCACATGCATCTCAACAATGGTGAAAAGTTTCATGTCGCAATGCATGCTGGGTTCCAGGATAATATAAAACTCCCAGCATGCACTGCTGCATGAATAATAAAAAAAAAAAAAGAAATATTGCCACCATTGTTGAGATTAATGTGCTAAATTGTGATATCTCTGTGTTTCTAAAATATAGTGTAGCTCTGTTTTTTTTGGTTTATGCATGATGTGTTAAAAAAATGAGTCATAGTCATTTATTGCTGTAGTTTCACAGTAGTGGTAATGTAACACTTTTGATCGAGGATAAAACTCTGAATGAATAAGAATTAATTCCTTAGTGAATGAACAGGCAATATGATGATTTTGTCATCATAAGCATTACAACCACAATCATTCATAAACTGTGTGCGCACAAATGTGACTTGCAAAAACACAGCTCAAGCAGCAACAGAAAAACTAATGTTTTAGCATCAGCATCCAAACTAAAGCAAACACTGATCTCTATAATGGTAACTTCAAACAAACATTTTCAATAACAATTTCTGTATGACAGAAACAAAGTCATACTGGTTAATAATAAGTGTAATAATGTGTAATAGCTGGAAGTCAGTCGTAGTTATTGTGTTTCTCTATTTTCTGTTCTTGTGTTTCTCTTTTCTTCAGTGATTCTGCTTATTAACAGCAGGTGTTCATCACTAATGCTCACAATCACTTACATATTCTCTTAATTATCTCACTGCAACACTGTCTCAATGTTACTTTTTACTCTTTGTAGTGTGGATTTCCCTGTGGTGTTGAAAGGGTTAACAGTGTAAGATAAAAAGACACACCCACAAAATGTATTTTAACAGTAATAAACTGTAAGTTATAAAACAGGTTTATACTGGCAACACTGTTGCCAGTAGTTTACTGTAAAATTTCGTTTTTTGGGTCACCATTGTGCTGAAGAGTAGAGCCTGTGCTTCAGTCCAGGAGAAGATCTACAAACATTGATGATATGCTGCATGTTGCTTTATTTAACAGGCGGTGACTGTGTAGTTGCTGGTCCAGTGGAAATCTCTTTATTTACAAAAGTTTTGTTGTGGTTTCAAATGAAATAAGTTCACAGTAATACTTTGCTCACGTTATTAATGCATTATACATTTTAGTTTAATACATGTAAATGACAGTTGGTCAATTTAAGGTTTCTGCAAGTGAAATTAGTTAACTCGAGTTTTAGTGCATTTTACAGTAACATACTGTAGATTACAGTAAAGAACTGCACAATTAACAGTAAATTACTGGCAACAGTGTTGCCAGTATTTTACTGTAAAAAAAAACGGTAAGGTCTAACAGTGTACACTGTTAACCCTTGCTGTAAAAAAAGGCGTAATTCAGACAGTATCATACCCTTTTCCATTAAAACAGTAATATACCGTAGAAAACAAAACTAGCCTACAGGAATATACTGTGAATTAACAGTGCTCAAAGTCGACACTCAGAGGCTGTTTTCCCAATCACACCCTATACCCTCATTCACTATTCCCTACATTAGTTCACTAATATAGTCCCCTTGACAGAGTGAATGAAAAGAAGAGAGTGAATTGAGAAACTGATGAACACCTGATAAGCAGAATCACTGAAGGACAGAGAAACAAGAACAGAAACACAAGAACTACAACTGACTTCCAGCAACACTGAGTGTGAAACCAGTTTACGATTATTTATTTCATACATGTACAAAAGTTCTTGTTGAGAATTAACAGAGATTTAGTTAATAATAAAGTTTGTTGTCACCATGATGAAGATCAGTATTTGCTTTAGTTGGTCTCTTGTCCCTTGACTTCTTACCATTCATCTCTCTCTGACTGCTGTAACTGTGTGTTTATAAAACACATTTGATATGGCAAGAAAAAGTCAAGAGGAAGATGATCAGGTGTTTTTATTCTTTTGTGATGATGTCATAATCATCTTGGACATGTCTGATTTTCAGATTTTTCCTGTATATATTCATTGAAATTATGGGTATTTCATATTTAGAATATATCTGTGTATCTACAAAATGAAATCATTATTTCTGTAATCAGGTCTTCTGAAAAATAACAATCATAATGCATTCAATTTTATTTTACTCCTGCTTGGTTCAGACACACACAGATATCAACAATCAGCATATGAATCTCAACAATGGTGAAAAGAATGTCGCAATGCATGCTGGGTTCCAGGATAATATAAAACTCCCAGCATGCACTGCTGCATGAATAATAATAATAAAAAATAAATATTGCCACCATTGTTGAGATTAATGTGCTAAATTGTGATATCTCGTTGTTTCTAAAACATAGCTCTGTTTTTTTTGGTTTATGCATGATGTGTTAAAAAAATGAGTCATAGTAATTTATTGCTGTAGTTTCACAGTTATGCTAATGTAACACTTTTGATCGAGGATAAAACTCTGAATGAATAAGAATTAATTCCTTAGTGAATGAACAGGCAATATGATGAGTTTGTCATCATAAGCATTACAACCACAATCATTCATAAACTGTGTGCGCACAAATGTGACTTGCAAAAACACAGCTCAAGCAGCAAAAGAAATATGTATGTTTTAGCATCAGCATCCCAACTAAAGCAAGCACTGATCTCTATAATGGTAACTTCAAACAAACATTTTCAATTAAAAACTTCTGTTTGACAGAAATAAAGTCATACTGGTTAATAATAAGTGTAATAATGTGTAATGGCTGGAAGTCAGCCGTAGTTATTGTGTTTCTCTATTTTCTGTTCTTGTGTTTCTCTTTCCTTCAGTGATTCTGCATGTTAACAGCAGGTGTTCATCACTAATGCTCAACAATCACTTACATATTCACTTAATTATCTCACTGCAACACTGTCTCAATGTTACTTTTTACTCTTTGTAGTGTGGATTTCCCTGTGGTGTTGAAAGGGTTAACAGTGTAAGATAAAAAGACACACCCACAAAATGTATTTTAACAGTAATAAACTGTAAGTTATAAAACAGGTTTATACTGGCAACACTGTTGCCAGTAGTTTACTGTAAAATCTTATTTTTTGTGTCGCCATTGTGCAGAAGAGTAGAGCCTGTGCTTCAGTCCAGGAGAAGATCTACAAACATTGATGATATGCTGCATGTTGCTTTATTTAACAGGCAGTGACTGTGTAGTTGCTGGTCCAGTGGAAATCTCTTTATTTACAAAAGTTTTGTTGTGGTTTCAAATGAAATAAGTTCACAGTAATACTTTGCTCATGTTATTAATGCATTATACATTTTAGTTTAATACATTTAAATGACAGTTGGTCAATTTAAGGTTTCTGCAAGTGAAATTAGTTAACTCGAGTTTTAGTGCATTTTACAGAAACATACTGTAGATTACAGTAAAGAACTGCACAATTAACAGTAAATTACTGGCAACAGTGTTGCCAGTATTTTACTGTAAAAAAAACGGTAAGGTCTAACAGTGTAGTATAATATGTATCTCATCTTCCTCTTTTTCAGAGTTCAAAGCAGAAGAAGGGTCTCAGAGGTGAGTTCAGTTCAGCTGTTGTGTGTGTGTGTGTTTCTCTCTTGTGTTTGATAGTTGTGTGAGCTGTGGTGTTTTCGTCGTCTCTCAGGCTCTATAGATGATGTGTTAGGAGATCTGCTGGGTGGTGATGATGATGAAGGTCCGGTGAAGGTGCGATCGCCTGCGCTCGTGTCCAGCAGACCCGCGGCCGTCCTCACGTCACGCAGCGGGAATAGGTGTGTGTGTGTGTGTGTGTGTGTGTGTGTGTGTGTGTGTGTGTGTGTGTGTGTGTGTGTGTGTGTGTGTGTGTGTGTGTGTGTGTGTGTGTGTGTGTGTGTGTGTGTGTGTGTGTGTGTGTGTGTGTGTGTGTGTGTGTGTGTGTGTGTGTGTGTGAGTGTGAGTGTGTGTGAGTGTGTGTGTGAGTGTGAGTGAGTGTGAGTGTGATGATGGATAATCACTGAGCTTCATTTGAGCTGCTAAAGTGCATCACAAAGCATCTAGTATGAGTCTCAACAGTCTGAGAGATGACCTGAGACACAGATAGAGTCCGTCACCTGTGTAAACCTCATGTAAAGATGCTGTCTGTGTGTTCAGGTCACTGCTGGACGATGATTTCTTCAGTAAACTGGCAGAAGAGGCTGAGAAAGATGAGGAGGTGAGACAAACATCTTTAATCACTTGTCATATTCATAAAGCACTTTAAAAACTACAGAGTAAACTTAAATGCTGTACAATTAAAAGAAACCAAGATAAAACAGGTACAAAGTTTAGGTAATGCTTTATTTTACAGTGTCCTTGTTACACGTTACATGTAGTTACTGTAGTAATAACTATGAATTAAGCATACTTACATGTGACTAACCCTAAAACAAACCCAAACTTAACTCTATAGTAAGTGCATGTTGTTACTACTAAGTACTTAAATGTGTAATTACAGTGTCATTAAAATAAAGTAACCCACATTTATTAGTGTAAAATTCACTATTAGACGTATTAATAAATGCCTTATAAAGAAATAATACAGGGAGCTCATTTCTAGATAAATCGATCAGATGAAAGTCCAGATTCATTTACTTAATTAGTGTTATTTTATCATTGATATATTATTATAGTGTTTCTTACATTGTTGGATTAGTTTTTGTTTGTGTATTTTCAATTTTCATTTTGTTTTTGTCATTTTTATTAGATTTGTTTTTTAATACATGTAGTGTTGAGTTACAATATTGTGTTACTTTTTATGGAAAGTAATGCGTAACAATTTTTCTTAATTTTTCTTTCAGTTTTTAGTACTTCGAGTTAAATTAAACGAAAATGAGAAATGTTGCCTTGGAAAGTAAAATAAAATAAGTTTGTTAAAAATATTTCAGTTAATACAACAAACATGTTTTTTATGATTTCAATACTAAATTTAAACTTTTAGTTAAAAGTTAAAGTATTTTCCATTTTCGTTTTAATGTTTTAGAGATTTTGTTGTGTATTTGGGCCTTTTTATTACATTCATTAGTTTTTTTTTATATGTCTACATAATTTTATGTATTTTTATTTCAGGTTTAGTTTTTTTCACGTTGAACTAAACAACGAGAAATATTGCTTTGGAAACTGAAAAAAAAAGTTTGTTAAATTATTTTAGTTTAAGTTTATTTTTATTTCAAGTAAAAAAAAAAAAAAACGGCTTTAGTTGTAGTTATTGATAATAACCCTGCAACAGAGCGTCTAAACTCTTCCGTCTCTTCTATAAAGACTCTTGATCTCTTCTATTGGGCATTTCCTCAGTGTTTGTGTGTATTTGTGTCTCAGGTCTCTGATGTTTCTGAGGCCGATCCTGCCGCTCTGCTGGACAGCATGAAGGTAAACCAAGCTGCTTTCTGACTGGCTGAAATATGAGCTGTGACATCATCAAACGTGTGACCTCACTCCGGTTTTGTTCATTCCAGGACATAGATGACATGGATGCGGATCTGTTCAGCTCGAAGAAGAAGCCGAGCTCAGCTCCGGTCCAGAGGAAAGAAGTGAAAGGAGGAGATAAGAGCAAAACCACAGGTATGTTTCCTTACAGTGAGATTTGAACAAATGATGCGACTGTTTTTAAAGTGTTTCATGTGTTTTTACAGAAGAAACGGTGAAAAAGCCCAGTTCGGCTCCGGCCTCCACAGCGAGAGCTTACAAGAAGTTCAGCTTTCTGGGTAAGAGCAGAAACCACGACTGTCTGACAGGGTTAACAGGCTTCATGAGGGTTTTGATGTTCTCCATTTGCTCCATTTTCTGCTGCATGTGGTTCAGATGATGAAGGTGGGGGTGTTGATCCTCCTCTTCCTCCTCCTGATGATGAAGGTATCACATCAACGCTTTAACACGAACCTCTGTGAGAAAAACCACTGAGAACCCATTCTTCACGTTTCACACCATCAGATCACTTTTTTCCTTTGTTCATCTGGCAGTTATAACTCAGATACAACAGCCAAACAATATCTAAAATTAATAATATAAGGGTCAAGAGCCCAACTAAAGCAAACAATAATCACCATAACGGTGGCTTACAATTTGTGATTTTCTCCTTCAGTGATTCTGCTTGTTAACATCAGGTGTCTTCAATAATGCTCAATCATCACTCAATGAATCACTTAATGAGCTCATTAACTTTAACACTCTTGAGTGTTAATTTAACACTCATATTTTAACACTTTACACTCTACAAGTGTGGTCTCATATATACTCCCAGGAGTGTTAATTTAACACTGGAGTTTTTGCTGTGTAGAAGTACACACTGCTCCTACTTCTCTGCTGTTTGTGACTGTGTGAACTGAGAAGCAAGCGTCTGTGATGTCAGTGTCTCTGTCTTCCTCACCAGTGATCCTCCTCTGAGAGCTCGCACCAAACTGGACGAGATCTTGGGCCGAGGGACGTCTCCTCGTCTGCTTGAGAGACCCGTGACGGGAGAGAAGAAGGACACGCCACAGACGGAGAAACCACCGGAGAAGAGCTCGACGGGAAGAGGTCAGGATCTCGACTCCAGAGCCACAGATCACTCAAGAGACAATGATTCAATGACAATGACAAATTGCAATTTCATTGAAGTTATAGATCATTCATATCACAGCTTAAACAGTTTTTTGAATGCATGAACTCATTGATTGTGAACATGAGTGCAATACAAGTCACTTTGCATTAAAGCCTCCGCCAAATGCATAAATGTGATCAATAAATGATTGGAATGTATAAAGGAGCACTAACCGCTGGTCCTGCCGTCTGCAGCCTCTCTGATGGACGAGGAGGACTTCACGTTCGGCTCGTATCAGCCCACGATAAACTGCAGAAAGTGTTGCTCTTTGTCTTGTTTTCTTCTTAAATCAAGAGATGTGAAAGATAAGTAGTCTTGTTTTCTGAGAAACTGATCAAAATGAAGGTAGTTTATGCTTAAGAAGAAGAAAAATCATCTTGTTTTCCCTTTGAATTGTTTTTCTGATCCCATTGGCAGAGGATTTTGCTTATAAATGTATCGTGATTGGTTTATGTATTTGTACTGGGGGGAAAAAAAGACTTTTACTCAAACTTTACATACTTTAAATACAAAACTCCCCCAAATATGATCAATAATGCTGCTGGTAGATTGTAGACACAAAGGGCTCTGCTTATACCAGCCAATACAGTCAAAACAAAAATTATTCAGACACCATCGTTTTTGATATATTAGATGAGGACAGGGAGGAGCACAGGAAATTGGACAAACCATACAACAAAACTACAACTCCCAGCAGGCCGTTGGGTCCATTGGCAGCACACACACTCAATAAATCAATGAGTGACACTTACACATTATAAAACACAAATGCATACGCCCTGGGACGCAACACCAGTCAAATTAAATCATTAAAGGAAAATCCATCTTTCCAGTGCATACACAGAAAGCGGCATCAGATCTGGCATTCATATATTTTCATATATTCATATATTATACCTATGTTACTTGTCACTTGTCTTGTCACTTTATATTGTATGTGTACTGGAAGCTACTGTCACCAAGACAAATTCCTCGTATGCGCAAGCATACTTGGCAATAAAGCTCTTTCTGATTCTGATTCTGATTCTCACTGTATTTACAATTGCATAAATAAAGCTATGAGATCGTTACAATTATAATATATTATAAAATATAAAAATAATAGATCACAATACTGTAGTTTATAGCCTAGGCTACTATATTTTAATCAAATAAATGCAGGCTGGGGGAGCGCATGAGACTTATTTCAAAAACATTAAAAAATCCAACTGACACACACACACACACACACACACACACACACACACACACACACACACACACACACACACACACACACACACACACACACACACACACACACACACACACACACAAGTTTCAAGTTTTGAAAAAAATACAACAACAAACAGTAATATTGTAAAGTCTTATAACAATTGAATTTATAATTATATAGGATTATGTAACTGTTCACAAAATTCAGGGTTCAATCGCTTTCTGTTGTTGCATTGAGACTCTGGTAGGGCTTTATTTTGAAATTCTAGTCAGCAAAATAGAGGGAAAACAAACAATATTGACAATATTGTTTATAAAATGTTACTCACCATGTTAATTTATTGTTCATTTGACTGTTTCGTTCCGTTCGCCTTACATACTTGATCATCGTGAGGTAAACATTACCTACGCCAATAGGAGGCGCTTAATGACAGTGACGTGCGCCAATAGCAGCTGCAGAGCAGAAGCAATGTGGGAAATGCCGACTGTTTTAAGGAATAAACGCAGAATTTTTTGTTCTTATCGTGTTCAACACAATCTACACTCGATCGCGCGAGGATCTCCATCGTAAAAAATCGCAGCTTGAATTTTTTTTTAGTTACCGTCGAAGTGAAAGACAGGTCCAGTCTGTGGTATAAAACGCTGCCGAGCGCCATTCACTATTGTCGTTGAGTGCGGACAGGCAGGAACTCACCCATTGATCGCTAGACGGATCGGCAGATCTGGCTGGGCATACTCCCATCGCAGCGCGACGATCTTTTTGGCTTTTTTTTTTTTTTAATACTACATTTAAATAGTCCAAGTAATGGATACTGTACAACAGTGGTCATATGTTTATTTTGTGTCACATGACACCTATTGGTGTTGCCTATGAACAGTATACACTGAATACACTGTGACAGAGGCAAAAAATATATATAGAATAATAATAACAACAATAATGATTATGACCACGCATGCAAAACAGAGAGAGAGAGAGAAAAGACTACATTCTATAAGAATAATTACACAATGCCCACTGTTACCAGTGTTATGTTCCCAATTCATGTTCTAGGGGCAAAAGGGAAAGTCACTTTAAAGCAAAAAATGAACAGCGACAAAGAAAAGTGAACCTATACTGAGTCCCAGCACACAATACACAAAGTAAGATTTCCAATACATTTATTTACAATAAGTGATAAACACAGTGCAAAAAGAATCCTAAACAAACAGCTCCAAAAGAAAAAGAAATGAAGCGTGTTCTTCAGGAGCAGGTAAAGCCAAAACAAACAAAAGATCACTAGCCGGTAGAAGGACAACCTAATTAACCTACAACAATAAACAACACAACTCTTACCTTACTTCCTAACTAACAAAAAAAAAAAACAAAAAAAAAAAACAAACAGGAGAAAAGAAAAATGGCACCCACTCCCTACTGCTCCAACACTCAACAACGGGCAAGCAATTCAAAGCTGTACACTACAGCCACAAGACATTTAAGTTGACCTCGGTTTAAGCTTAACACATCAAAGCTGCCACTACAGCCGTAACAACACATTTAAGCTTCACATACACCAACAAGAGCAACACTCCAAGTCTGGTAACACAACAGTCTCGGGCTCTTGGGAGAAGAACTCTCTCCCAGTCTCAGGCTCTTGGGAGAAGAACTCTCTCCCGGTCTCTCTCTCTCCGGCTCTGCTTGAATACTGGATCCTCTTGCCATTGATGAGGAACAGCTGGTAGGTCCCATCACCTAGATGAGGACAGGGAGGAGCACAGGAAATTGGACAAACCATACAACAAAACTACAACTCCCAGCAGGCCGTTGGGTCCATTGGCAGCACACACACTCAATAAATCAATGAGTGACACTTACACATTATAAAACACAAATGCATACGCCCTGGGACGCAACACCAGTCAAATTAAATCATTAAAGGAAAATCCATCTTTCCAGTGCATACACAGAAAGCGGCATCAGATCTGGCATTCATATATTTTCATATATTCATATATTATACCTACACTGTTAGACCTTACCGGTTTTTTTTACAGTAAAATACTGGCAACACTGTTGCCAGTAATTTACTGTTAATTGTGCAGTTCTTTACTGTAATCTACAGTATGTTACTGTAAAATGCACTAAAACTCGAGTTAACTAATTTCACTTGCAGAAACCTTAAATTGACCAACTGTCATTTACATGCATTAAACTAAAATGTATAATGCATTAATAACGTGAGCAAAGTATTACTGTGAACTTATTTCATTTGAAACCACAACAAAACTTTTGTAAATAAAGAGATTTCCACTGGACCAGCAACTACACAGTCACCGCCTGTTAAATAAAGCAACATGCAGCATTTCATCAATATTTGTAGATCTTCTCCTGGACTGAAGCACAGGCTCTACTCTTCTGCACAATGGTGACCCAAAAAACGAAATTTTACAGTAAACTACTGGCAACAGTGTTGCCAGTATAAACCTGTTTCATAACTTACAGTTTATTACTGTTAAAATACATTTTGTGGGTGTGTCTTTTTATCTTACACTGTTAACCCTTTCAACCCCACAGGGAAATCCACACTACAAAGAGTAAAAAGTAACATTGAGACAGTGTTGCAGTGAGATAATTAAGGGAATATGTAAGTGATTGTTGAGCATTAGTGATGAACACCTGCTGTTAATAAGCAGAATCACTGAAGGAAAGAGAAACACAAGAACAGAAAATAGAGAAACACAATAACTACGACTGACTTCCAGCCATTACACATTATTACACTTATTATTAACCAGTATGACTTTGTTTCTGTCATACAGAAATTGTTATTGAAAATGTTTGTTTGAAGTTACCATTATAGAGATCAGTGCTTGCTTTAGTTGGGATGCTGATGCTACAACATTCATTTTTCTTTTGCTGCTTGAGCTGTGTTTTTGCAAGTCACATTTGTGCGCACACACAGTTTATGAATGATTGTGGTTGTAATGCTTATGATGACAAAATCATCATATTGCCTGTTCATTCACTAAGGAATTAATTCTTATTCATTCAGAGTTTTATCCTCGATCAAAAGTGTTACATTAGCA
Organism: Leuciscus leuciscus; assembly: GCF_965113295.1. Classification (NCBI taxonomy): domain Eukaryota; kingdom Metazoa; phylum Chordata; class Actinopteri; order Cypriniformes; family Leuciscidae; genus Leuciscus; species Leuciscus leuciscus. The sequence continues at coordinate 34,500,713 of NC_138725.1, read as the reverse complement.
TAACTGTGAAACTACAGCAATAAATTACTATGACTAATTTTTTTAACACATCATGCATAAACCAAAAAAAAACAGAGCTACACTATATTTTAGAAACACAGAGATAGCACAATTTAGCACATTAATCTCAACAATGGTGGCAATATTTCTTTTTTTTAATTATTATTCATGCAGCAGTGCATGCTGGGAGTTTTATATTATCCTGGATCCCAGCATGCATTGCGACATGACAGTTTTCACCATTGTTGAGATTCATATGCTGATTGTGGATATCTGTGTGTCTGAACCAATTAGGAGTAAAATAAAATTGAATGAACTATATGATTGTTACTTTTCAGAAGACCTGATTATAGAAATATTAAATTCATTTTGTAGATACACAGATTTATGCTAAAAATGACATACCCATAATTTCAATTAATACAGGAAAAATCTGAAAATCAGATAGTCCAAGATGATTGTGACATCATCACAAAAGAACAAAAACACCTGATCAACTATCTCTTGACTTTTTCTTGCCATATCAAATGTGTTTTATAAACTCACTGTTACAGCAGTCAGAGAGAAATGAAAGGTAAGAAGTCCAGGGACAAGAGACCAACTAAAGCAAATACTGATCTCCATTATGGTGACAACAAATTTTATTATTAACTAAATCTCTGTTAATTCTCAACAATAACTTTTGTACATGTATGAAAGAAATAATCATAAACTGGTTTGTAAACTGGTTTCACACTCAGTGTTACTGGAAGTCAGTTGTAGTTCTTGTGTTTCTCTTTTTTCTGTTCTTGTTTCTCTGTCCTTCAGTGATTCTGCTTATCAGGTGTTCATCAGTTTCTCAATTCACTCTCTTCTTTTCATTCACTCTGTCAAGTGGACTATATTAGTGAACTAATGTAGGGAATAGTGAATGAGGGTATAGGGTGTGATTGGGAAAACAGCCTCTGAGTGTCGATTTGGAGCACTGTTCATTTACAGTATATTCCTGTAGGCTATTTTTGTTTTCTAGGGTATATTACTGTTTTAATGGAAAATGGTATGATACTGTCTGAATTACGGCTTTTTTTACAGCAAGGGTTAACAGTGTAGGCTACTGTAATTTGAAACAAATTACGAAGCTGCTTTGAAACAATCTATATTGTAATGAAGGTGACTTGACTTGACTTGCACTTGATTTCAACTGAAAATGAGTTTGCTTTATAAGTTCAGTTTAGTAGCATTGGTTTCGGCTAAATCTAACGATATCGACTACCGGTACATTGTTTATTGGCCTGTGTTTATGCATGTTCCCAGCTAACTATAGCTACCTGCAGATATGTATGCTAACATTCTTGCTCGAGTTTCTGAAGCTAAATCTATGCCTATGCCTATGTCTTGTTTGTTTTTATCTTTATATGATCACATTTCATCACACTATTCTTTGCTTGCACTCTTCCTTCGATGTCCACTCCCTCGCAGAACAGGAAGTGAATGAACTCTTTAAAACTTTGTTTGGAGCGAAAGTGAAAGCACATATCGACCGACGTGCGGCTGCTCCTTCACACAACGTCTGTAACAATAACTTGGTTGTTCATTCACAACTTAAGTTTTTTGCGTGATTTTGTGTTTGAACATGCACTTACATAAATGCATGCTCGCGGCAGCACTATTTATGATCTGTGACGGTAAGTTTATCCATTTACGTGTACTTATTTATGCTATACACTTGTACAATTAAAACTTTTTACAAAACAGGTAGGCTACTGTATACGTTTGCCAAATACAGCATGTATCGCGGAACATAGCCTATCGAAATATGGGGACTTCATAACCATTCCTTCATCTCACTCATCTGAATGTTGTTGTTGTTTTTTTTGGGTTGTTTTTAGGGTTTTTAGTGAAAGGTCCCTCTGGTCCTCTGGTTGTTGCTATGGGATCTTCAGTGGTTTTGCCCTGTTATGTTGATGAACCCTTACCTTTGAAAGGACTGAAGATGATTTGGATACGAACAGATATCAATTCACTTGTGCATGTGTACCAAGATTATGAGAGTCGACCAGACGCCCAGTATCAGGATTATCATGACAGAGCTCATTTCTTCACTGATCAAATCAAACATGGAAACTTCTCCCTCTGTCTGGAAAACGTGAGAGCTGAAGATAAGGGTTTTTACAGATGTAAAGTTTACACTGAGCAGGAATCTGATGAAACCCTGGTGCAAATTAAAGCAGTTGGTGAGTGAAAATCTCTGGCCAACATTTTGAAATGAATTTCACTTTATTGTGTGTTTTGATATTTTATGTTCTTTCAGAGTATCTGAGTGTATCAGGATCAGATGATCCCGTATCTGCGTTTGTGGGTGAAGACGTCACTCTGAACTGCTCTGTACACTCTCACATCCCACCTGAACACATTGAACGGGTCTCATGGAGGAAGATGGATGAAGATGAAGACATCCTGGTTTTTGAAAAGAATAAAACTCTACCAGTAGATGAGCGATACAGAGACAGAGTTGAGTTCTTCACTGATGAAATCTGCAAAGGAAACTTCTCTCTCAGTCTAAAGAGTGTCAGGACCGAGGATAAAGGGGTTTACATCTGTCACATGATTGCTGGAAATTTTTCATCCAATGCGACTGTAGTACTGGAGCAACTGGGTGAGCAAATAACAGCCTACACTGATACAAATTAATCAAATTTAATTATACAAGATTTGTAACAATATAAGCTGTTATAAGTATAACGGCTGTTATAAGTTTTGTTAAAAAAAATAGGCTTTGTACAGTCTGAGAAACTGTCATGCACTGTGATTAGTTATATGCATCCAATTAGTGTCGTTAAGCTTTACACTTTTAAGAGCTGTCCAAATTTGTTCACTTTTAAAACATCACAGTGGTCATTCTGTATTAAAACAACCAACTTTTCGCCTGCTAAATTTTTTTGTTTTTGTCATGAAACTCTTAATGGCACAGGCTGATAGGTCCTTAACTCGGGGTATGTTTACATGACAATGATATAGTAAAAACAGAAAATATTTTCCTTTGTGTTTTTCGCGAACAGACGACAATGTTGTCAAAACGATCCTCGTTCACGTGGATCCACGAAGACGACTAAAACGCTGTATTATTAATGCCAGTCCAGTAGATGGCGATGTCACTTTGTAAAGAAACTACGCGCCTATAGACTGAGCACGTAACACACATGCGCGTGACGTCACTATTTTCACAAATTCACGTTTTCATCGTTTACATGGAGACAACACCGGTATCGTGTACAAAAACGTGTACTTTGAAACCCGATTTCAAAAGTTTACCTTTTCAGGCCCCCAAAACACAGTTGTCGTGAAAATAAACGGCCAAAACGCATAAAAAGTTTTCTGTTTTTCCATCAGTTGTAACAGTTTACAGCGCACTCTCAGAAATCCTCTGTAATTCACCATCTAACCCAGCAAACATGCCTGTTGTGGGCAGGTGTGGGTTTTCTGTGGGACGGTGTGGGCAAAGGCAAACCCACACTAAACCCATGTCAAGCCTACAGATGTTTTGCTCTTTTGATGCCCTTAAGTGGGCTTTTAATGTTTTTGTCTGAAGAAATACTAGCATAAATAATGAGGAAAGCCAAAATATTAAATGCATTTCATGACACATGCATAGGAAGAATACATTCTGCGATTGGTAATGTTTTACAAGATGGTCGTAAACATTACCATTTGCACATGTGACACGTTTTACATTCTGTATTATGAATTAATGAATATCTTTTTCGCACATTTGTCCATCTTGGTTAGTTAATTTATGAATATATTCTTGTCAAATTCAAAAGTTAATTGGACTAAAAGTGATTCTGAAAGAAGAGCGCCAACTGTTTCTAGTGCAACTTTCACACGCATCTCATTGACAGATAAACCGTGTGCTTTTGTTTTGGTGTTAATGTGGTGGAAAAGGCACATGAGCAGGGAGGATGGACAGAATATGCTGATGAGTGCTGTGTCCGAGTCAGATGAGCAATTTTCTGTGCCTTCAACCACCACTGGTTGACAGTATCACTTTGAGGAAGAAGAAAAATAAGTATTGCACAAGCTAACCATATTTTCACACTTGTGATAATGAGCTGATGAATTGAATCAGGTGTGTTTGATTAGGGAGACAAAGAAAACGTGCAGTGTTGGGGTTGAAGAACACTGCTATAGACCTTATGTAGCTCCGCCCCTTTTCAGCGCTGCGCTCGTTGTCTTTTGACTTCCGGGACCTGGGACCAAACCATATGGGTCATTAAAAAATGAAGAAATTTCTTTAATTGCATGCATGCAAACTTTTGGGGGGAAAAACATGAAACGTGCTTTTTCAACAATTGTTATATAATGCAACAAGGATTACTAAAGTCAGCAGATTTAACTAATAGATGTACCTAATGTGTAAAAAATGAAATAGTGAATACACCTTTCTAAAGTCACTTTTGGCTCTAAATCTCAGGTGAAACGTGTAATTATGACCCTGCAGTAATTTAGTTTTATCTCTGTTTCACAGGTTTCTCTGTTTTACACATAATTGTGTTCATTCTCTGTACCATTGCATCTGGATCTGCACTGCTGCTGTCATTTCTATGGCATACATTCCACAGATTACAAAAGACAAGTATGTTTGCACAAAAACATTTTCTTGTTTATTTGTTAGTAGGTAATTTATATGAAAGTATAACTGAATTGCACTAATATATGGTAAATAATTATTTAAATAATCAAGCATTTCTGCTGAAATTGAGTTATTGAATGTGTACTTCTCTCTAGATGCGGCCCTGTATCTTCAGATCTCTTCAGTTTTTGTACCAAACCTTATTATGTTTTTTGCCTTCTGGTTCTGGGGTGTCATTGAAGGTGAGTATTGCACTGGTAATAATTATAATACAACAGATGAGGAAGCTAGCATTAAGTCATGTCATCTTAGTTTTGTTTTAAATTGTAAATGTGGTCCGTTCATAGTTTTGTAGAACAGAGTAAAACAGAACCACGGGATGTCGTCACAATTAGATCTTCTGTTTTGTTTTTTGTTTTTTTTCTAAGGATTTCTGAGTGAGACTGTTGCGTGTTGTGCTCATTATTTTCTGAGGCCCCTTCTGCTGTTATGGGTGTCTCCACATTCAGAACATTTCCCAGGTTTGTCCATTTTAAATAATTTTTAGTTCGGCAGAGGCAATTTACACTAACCCCGCCCACCAATGTCTGATTGGCTGACAAAATTACAGATAACAGGATCAGTGCCGTCGGGAGTAAGACCGGTGTTAGCTTTTGACGTTTTTCTGAGTTTAAATCCGCCTTTTACCGAACTCATTCTTCTCCCTTTTCCCATCGTCTAACTATGGAAGCCCATTTTCGGCACATAAGGAAAAAAAATGCTCTGGTAAAAAAACAGAGTATCTATTTACAGTAAGTGCAAATGTACCACCTTGTTGGCAGAGGCTATTTACAGTAACTCACATGTTACTGATGCTGGATTGTCAACAGTAGCAATAGTGTACAGGTGAGGCGCGTGGCAGTAAGTTTTGCCGCAAATCGACCCGAGTTCGAATCCGCCTTTGCTGAACTCGCTCTACTCCCTTTTCCCATCACATATCAGATCAGAAAGGCATTTATTTTCAATTAAAAAAATAGTGTCTAACGTGTGTAAATTGTTTATCGGTAAGGGCTAGGTGTAGGTAGGGCTTTATTGTCGCATCCATTTAATAATTTTAATAAATATAATCATTTACACACTATGTTATCATTGCATAACATTTATTAGGGATGCACCGATATAAAATTATAGGCGATACCGATAACCGATAATTCTTTATGCTTGAAAGCCGGAAACCGATATATTGGCAGATAAATCAAAATCAAAAAATGTATATAATTTTTGAGAGCCTGATTACAAAAACAAAAGTCTCACTATTAAATTCCATGTCACAAACACACAATTATAATATTCTCATTATAATTGTATGTAGCCTATATGACAGACTTGCGCTGCACATGTTGCACTTTACTGTATTTTCCTTTTCAAAGTGATTCCAATTATATTTCAAGCAATTCAGATCCATCATGAAGAACAGTGCACATCGGAAGTGTCTCAGCTGAAGAAAATAATACATTATTTATCGCATTTAAATACTGTACATCGGCCAAATTTTCTTATCAGGCTGATTACGGTAACATTAAAAATGAACATATATCAGCTGATACCGATATGGTGGCCGATATATCGTGCATCACTACCATTTAATGTATAACAGAACTGAAGAGTAAATTGTACCTGCCACCATTTATAAGTATAAATAGCTTCTAACTACTATTTACACTTATTGCAAAAAATTAATAAAAATACTGCTATTAATACTGCCCCCCAAAAATTTTAATTATGATACAAGTTTTAATAATTGTCAAATGAAAGTCAATATGATGTCTTTAAAAGTCATCATTATGACATACTAAGTCATAATTATGAGATAAAAAGTCATACTTCTGAAATAAAGTCGAAACTATGACATAAATAAAAAGTATGAACTACTAATCTTAAGTTATGACATAAAAAGTCTAAATTTACTTTATTATGAGAAGTCATAATTTCGACGTTACTACGACTTTCTGTCATAATTTGGACTTAGTATGTCATTATATGTTATTAATTCATACTATTTTATAATGTACTACAATAGACGAAGGTGCAAATAGTGTCTGCCACTCTTTACACTAAGTATGAATAGCAACTAAAGACTATTTACACTCAGTGCAAAGAAAATACTGCTATTTTCATCTAGTGTAAATATCCTCTGCCTTTGAGATGCTCAAATGAGTTCATTTGATGATATTCAGAATTTCCAGAGCAGCTCTTTGTCAGTAAATGTGCAAGAGAACAGAAAATAAATGTTTCTAAAACGGTTTATTTCTATTTTCTATTTAAAGTGTTTTTCTTTGTTTGCATACATTATACATTTTGTAGTTGGTCTGAGTTGTAGTTTAAGACCTTTTCTGTTTTGCAGGCAATCGTAAAACAGCTATACACTGCATTGTTCATCTACAATATTCCCTCTTTACAAACGTTGTTTATTCAGGTAGGCAAATTTGAATATTAGACGGCACATAATATTATCATAGTGATATTAATACTCTCATTAACAAAACTCGAAACAGTTTCAATGTAAGTTCAGATCACTCTTTCTTTGTCTTAGTTCTTTTTCAGTCTTTCTGGAAAAAAAGTCTGAGTTATGAACAATCTGATCGAGTCCTGATAACAATCCTCTTTGCAATAATGATCCTGATATGCATCACGAACATCGTTTTCTGTAAGTATTTCTGTATCATATCACTTTAAATCTCAGCATTATACATCCTACATTGACCACCTGATTCTGCTTTTTTGTTTATGAATAATTATTTATGCTCACTGAGTGCAAATGGCTTAAATGCAAATCATTAATATACTTCAACACAACAGAATAAGCTGTTTTTGTAACTTATTTCAGGAGGTTACTTCATTGCTGGGTTATTCTTATTGAGGATTTTTTAATTCAACCTCAAATTATATGATTTATCCCAGTGTATTTCTCAGTACCTGATATCTTACTGTTTGTACATGATTATTTTGAATGAGATGTTATTAATCCTCCTATTCTGTTGATACAGTATCGGCTGAGCTGATAAGAAATAAAGATGGCCGCATGCGTGCTGTGTTAGACCTCGTGTCTGATATCGGCCATGATGTTCTTCCTCCATTACAACTCATCTTCCTTTTCTACGCTTTTGGAGCTGCCAGTGGAGGTGAGATGTTTTAGATGTGCCTAAACTAGCCTACTAAATGATAGCTTAATTTATACCCGTTTATTGCTATAAAATATCACAATCAGGGAAAATGAATAAAAGGTAAAAGCTGTATTTAGTTTTAATTTTCTCAAGGCTAAGCAGCTCACTACTAAAGAATACTTAAGTTAACTTTTAATTTCTAAAGCCCAGTGTCTTTAGGAACATCATGCATTTTTCTTTTCCTTTTTCTCGTTTACAGCACTTTTTGTTGTTGGAGTTTTTCCACTGTTCCTAACTTTGACCAGATATAACTGGAAAGATGCATGCGTGGAAAAACTGGAATGTAAGTATTTGATGAATCGTGTTTCAACTGCATCAATAACTGATCATAGATAAATCAGTGACAATCCATCAATGTTATGGATAGCACTGCCTTTAATGGTTTTAAATGACTTGCTGTTGAATAAGAGTAGGCTATGAGTTGTTTACTGAGCATTTGTTGTCAGGTCTGAGATGATCCGAAATCATATTATTCCGCCATTTTAAATTGTAATAAATAAACGTTCTCACATTTTCATCATTTTCAGGTTTGCGCTCGATCAGGAGAGCTACGTGGTTAAGTTTCATGATAGTGGTGAATGCAATAATGGTCTATTCGTACCTCATAGCGCTGAAAAAAGAAAAAGGTACAATAATGGCCTCAGTTACATTAAAATGTCCAACTAAAGTTGATACTGTAAAGTGTTAATGGTTTTTCCAATTGTAGATTGTGAAGGATGGGTCTGCGTAGCTGCATTTCTTCAAGTTCTCTGGGGAATTGTGGTCCTCAAACACTCATTTGGTGATGACCTGGGTACAGTATTGATTATTTTAATAACTTCTATTTGTTGTACTATATATTACATTTTTTAAAAATGGCTGCAACCTTTTTTATTTCATATTTATTTATTTCTGCCTCACAGATCTTCCTTTTAGACACATTGTGCACCTTATCGGATCAGTGGTTGTTGTTCTAGTGAACTCGTTTGCTTTGATGACCGAGCTGATCATGAAAATGGGTGAGTTTTCGTAGCCAGTTGACATCTTACTGGAAACTGAAAGGAAGACTTTTCCCCAGCAAAACTATAAAGTGAATCAAAGTTCAGTCTGCAATAACAGAAGGCAATATTTACGGCTGCATCTTTTGAATGTGTGTTATACCATCTCCATATTTTATAAGACTTACATCACAGCATGTTAATGTGATTTTTTTCACACTTAATTTTTTTCAGGGGCGCTTCTCTAGAATTTGTGAAATATTAAAGGAAGTGCACAGATATGACAGAACAAGCATATTTTACAAACAGAGAAGTTTGTGTGGTTTGGCCTCGATATACTCACTGCAAAGTTCTTTTTCGTTCTTCGATTTGGGGTAACGAAGTTCGAAATACGTGAGCAGCGATATACTGTTATCCAACGCCGGCACTTCTGATAACGATGTTTAGATGAATAAATGTGCACTTTCCTCTCAATAACAAAATAAACACAACAAAAATGATAGTAGTGAGAAAACGGCAGTTAAGAAAGCATCTGATCTGATCATAGAGATGTTTGCACCAGATCTACAATTCAGCACTCCAGTAAAGTCATGTCATGTTTATTTATATAGCACTTTATACAATAGATTGCTTTAAAACAAGCAGCTTTACAGTATTAAACATGAAAAAATAGTGTAAAATTGGAATTACAACTTCATTTTCTACTATTAAGAAGCTCTCCAGTGTGTCCATGTTTTCATTCGCAGATGTCTGACCTTGACGGACTCGGAAAATATTTTCACGTGAAAGAAGACCTTAGAGCCAAACCCACCTATTACATTTGTTTGAAGGGAGTTTGAAGGTGTTCACCAGCCGGAGCAAACTTTTCTAGAAAGTTCGCTTTGGCAAGCCGTTTTCGAACTCTTTGAACGAACACAAAACGAACTTAATTTCGGCCTGATTTTGTTCGAAATGACGCCTCATCAGTTCGTTCTTCAATTTTGCTTGAAGTATATCGGGGCCTTTACACATCAAAGAAGGTGGGGCCTCAGAGCCACGCCCACCTATTAAATCATCACCAAGGACCAATGGTAGTTTGAATGCGTTTACTAGCCAAGGGTGCGTTTTCCAAAAGCATTGTTGGCCAACTATGATTGCAATTTCCATTGAACCCTATTGGTAACGACAGAACTTGCGACCATATTTGACATTGGGAAAAGAGCAGGCAGCTGTTTCGAACCCCCCAAACAAACACAAAACAAACTTAGTTTGGCCTGATTTGGTTCGAAGTGACGCCTCACCAGTTCGGGGCCTTTAGAGTGATCAAACTTTATATTTACTGTGGCCTTTTAATTCGACAGTTAATGGTGAGCGTGTGATGGGGGATCTGAGGAAAGTTGTCTTTTCCTCTGAATGCGTCTTTGCCACATTTGTGCTGCTGTTAATCATTCTCGAACCTTGTGAGTATAAACTATTTATCTATATAAACCACTAGTGTAAATAACAGAAATCTAACCGGCTGATCTTTTAGTTTGTGTTTCTTGATTTGCTGTAAATCAGGTGTTTTAAAGACACTGGGTCTGTTTAATTGATTTTTGCTGTACAACCAATAGAAATTTGAGAAACCTGTTTGAAAACAGACAGTCATTATGGTTTGTAACACTGGTGAAGCAAAAATAGCCGCCTACTTCAAAAAGGAGTAATTTTTGAAGGTGTAGGTGAATTATTAGTGCTAATCCACGAATCAGCAATTATATACAGTCTGATGGGTGTATAATAGTAGAGCTTTAGTTGAGAATGATTAATTTCACTCTGATCCACTAAATATATTTTCCTCCTTTTTTCAGTCATTAAAAAATTTCAGCAGCGTTTTCAGGTTAGTAACACACACACACACACACACACACACACACACACACACACACACACACACACACACACACACACACACACATTTTATATATATATATATATATATATATATATATATATATATATATATATATATATATATATATATATATATATATATTTATTTATATAAAGTTTCATATAATATTATTATATAATAGTTTCTAAGTAACAGATAACCAACGGACTAAATTAGTTTCAGTATTTATTCTGCCAAAAAATGATTTTCATCCTCAGTATTTTTGTCCTGTTTTCCTTTACAAATATCTAAACATTCTTAAATCAAGATACATTCACTGGAGAAGCAAATTTACTCTTGTTTTCTGAAAATGTGATCAAAAATGAATTGAGTTTAAGCTTAAACAAGGAAAATGATCTGCCAGTGGGGTCAGAAAAATAAACTTAATTCAAAGGGTAAAACAAGATTATTTTTCGGACCCCGTTGAGGGATATTTTTTCTTTTAAGTAAAGTCACTTAATTTTGATAATTTTTCAGAAAACAGCACTTATGTGCTTTTCTTTCTCAAGTAAATGTATCTTTATTTAAGGATGTTTAGATATTTGTACTGGAAAATAAGACAAAAATACTGAGGAAGAAATCAATTTAATTTAATTCACAGATGGTCTGTAAATTATTATCATTTGTGTCAGACTGACTTCTGACTTGATTCTGATTTCTGGAAAAGCCCAGAAAGCTGTTGGAAACGGTGTTTCAGCCTCACACGTTTTTGTTACCTTTTTAGCTTTATTTTAAGAAACTGGTTTCTGGGATGGCAGATTTAAAGCATCACAATAAAGTGTTTGTAATTTCATCTATAAGCAAACAACTTTCTTTTAAATAAAGTTCATATACTATAGCAGAAAGGTGTCATGTGGATATTGTTTAACTCGTGTCTCCTCCTGAACACAGAATGAGGCCGTGTCTGATGAAACGCCACACACCCCATCAAACCAGAACCAGAATGCAGCAGAATCACTTGAGTTGAGACCGATGTTAGAGGCTCAAGAACAGGAGGAGACAGAGAGACACAGCCTGATTGTGTCCAACAATCAGTGCAATGAGTGAATCTAACAGATTTATCCACTCCTCAGACATTCAGGGGTCAAGCCAAGGGATCAGCTTTAAAATGTCTGAATGTCATTGCATTTCAAACAGATATCAAATCAAGTATTTATTGTAAAGAGATGCACAAACACAATTTACAATCCAAACACTAGACAGACAGAAGCTTTATGCTTAAAGGAATAGTTCACCCAAAAATGAAAATTCTGTCATCATTTACTCACCAAACCTGTACGAGTTATTCTTCTGTTGAACACAAAAGAAGATACTTTGAAGAATGCTGGTTAGACGGTAGCCATTGACTTTCATAATAGGACAAAAATACAATGGAAGTCAATGACTACTGTCAGCTGTCTGGTTACATAATCTTAAATTATTTTATATATTTTATATTTATACAATATTGGGTTCATACTGTACAGTGTTTTCTTGATAAGTTGCTGGAATGGACGGCATGAATATGTCTCATGGTTGGAGTTTTCCTCAAGTTGCTCTTAGTATTATCCCTTCTGCTCTTTATTTGAGTATGTTACTCATTAACCTGCAGACCACGTTTCTGAACACGGAATCGGCTTGGTTAATATGTAAATATTATGTACAGAAATCCAAGAACGTGCCATTGTTGAAGTTTACTTTCAGTAAATGCTGGACTAGAGCAAAAGTTTTGAGTTGTGATTGTGTTTATAGCACATTAAAATCAACAAGATCTCTACTGTATATATATATATATGTATAGAGAGAGAGAGAGATTTATTTTATTATTTTATAATAAATTGTATTTAAGTTTGTTGCAAATGTTAATGGTGCAAAACAATGTTTTTTTTTGTTGTCCCATGAATAAATGACTGCAACAGTTTCATTGTGTTAACTTACATTAGTTTACGGTCTCATTGTGTGTTTGTTTGGATATGTTGGTGCTTTTACACTGATGACAGAACTGATGCTGAAGATAAGTGAGATCATTTCTGTTATAAAGAGAGTATAGTTGCATATATGCATTTGGATAATGATTCATAATAAATATTTGTATTTTAATTCCCCAGTGAATGGCGAGTGTACAGTTGGTGATCTGAGAATCTTCTTTCATTTCAGTCTCCACTCATTTGCATCTAGTGAGTATAAAACTGTTTTTAGTACAATACAATATTGTCACTGAGATACTATTATAGTGTTTATGTTGAGTTAGATTTTGTTTTTATATTTTCTGTTTCATTTAAATTTTTAGCTAAAAGTGAAGATAATGTACAATTTGCTTTTGTTAAATGCCAAAAAGTATGCATGTGTATTCATGTACATAATACAAAAATAAAGACACCAAAGAAGAAAAAAAAACAACTATATTCAATTTCCAAAGCCTTGAAAAAAAATTAAATAAATGAAGAACACAAATAAATAAATACAATTGCAGTGCTACGCTAAAGACCCATTTAGGTGATGTGCTGAACCTGAGATATTTTTGTTATTGTTTTTTAATGTCTATATTGTTTGTATGAAGTTTTAGTTACTACTTCAATATTGCGTTTCCCGTAAATTAGAAATGCTGGCTTGGCAACTAGCTGAATTACATTTTTATTTTATTTTTTATTTCAGGTAATGTTTTTTCTTTTTTGCTAAAAATGCATAAACATGTTTTTAACAATCTCTAAACAGTATACGTGCATACATTTATAGATATGCATCCAGTTTGATAGCTGCTTCTGAAAACTCATGTGTGTGTCACAACCACCTTTAATATTGTGCTAAACATCTTTTGTGTTTCACAGAGAAAGAAAGTCATAGAGATTTCAGAAAAGTCATAGAGTCATCTTTCTGTTAGAATATATAATCCACAGAATAACAGAGGAATGCAGTGAAGAAAACCACACGTCTGGACAGGTTTGTGTTGTGGTTCATGTCCTGTGCTGGCTGATCAGAGAGCAGTGTTACAGTGTTCAGGCCAGTGTTTCCTCAGCTCTGTGTTCATGTAGTAATAGATCCACGTGATGAAGGGAAACACAGTGATTCCCACAGCAGTGCAGATCCTCACCGAGCCGACAGAACTCCTGCAGGACACACACATGAAGATTCACTACAGAAACCAGATCACAGATCAGTCTTATAAAGGAAAAGAACAGTGTTAAACACCATCTGTGAACATTAAAATATAAAACTTTATCAGATGGGTTACAGTACCTTCCTGAATGTCTGCACAGCAGAAGCCAGAAAACCACCAGCAGGAGTCCACAACATTCCCTAAGAGACGAGATTACACTCGTGATGAAGGTTTATTTTCGGGTGAATTATTAATTTATTTAAACACTATCATTGTTGTTCCAAACCTGTACAACTTTTATGATATTTTTAAAGAAGCTTCATGACTGTCAAGCTCCAAATTGATGATAGATAGATAGATAGATAGATAGATAGATAGATAGATAGATAGATAGATAGATAGATAGATAGATAGATAGATAGATAGATCCTTCGCTCTGCTGATTCCAGCGTTTAAGAGTTCAAAAGTAATATAGTCATTAATATCAGCACAAAACATGTGCGGTGGGAGCTTCGTGGAGTGGGACGGATAATGATTCTCTGTTTGGTAGTGAAAGGAAAGACAACCAAGACATTCTGGACAAGGCCAAGGTTTGGGAAGGTCCTTCTCTATTCCAGCATATACTGTGCTCCAGTGCACAAAGCAAGACCCATAAAGACATGGATGGATGAGTTTGGTGTGGAAGAACTTGACTGGCCCGGACCTCTACCTCATCCAATAGCTTTGGGATGAATTGGGACGGAGACTGTGAGCCAGACGTCCAATATCAGTGCCTGACCTCACAAATGCTCTAATGGATGAATGAGCAAAAATTCCCTCAAAAACACTCCAAAATCTTGAGGAAAACTTTCCCAGTTGCTCCATTTTAATGTGTATCTATAATGCAATGTCATTAGAGTCGCTGTTGGTAAATACTAAAATACTTTTAGTCCATATAGTGTAGATAGATAGGCAGAAAAACACCATAAAGTTATATTCATAAATCCACGTTCATTCATACTTTTATGTTCCGCAGCAGAAGAAAGAAACGCATACAAGTTTTTAATGACATGAGGGTGAGCAAATGATGAAAGAGTGAACATGAAATTAACTTTAACTTCAAGACCAACACAAATGAAGTGAAAAATGAAATCCTTTTCTGTTGTTACCTTCCTTCTTCTTGCTGGAAAATGTCTGTAATTCCCTCCTTACAAAGTTTCCAGCCCAGAATGAGTCCAAACATAGAGGCTATCAGCACATGCAGATCAGCGATTCTCCTCCATAATAATGACTCTGGAAAAGCACACAACGGAAGGAGAATCTTCAACACTTTCAGCCCCTTAAATGATGTTTTCATTTACCGAAAATCTCACATTCAACCTGTTATTGTATATATTCACATGAATATTTTCCGGAAGTTTGCGCACGTGACACCATATTACACTAGGTAAATTGTCAGTAAATAACCACTTAAATCTTGACCGAGGAAAATCAAAAGTGTTTCTGGTGACTTGAAAGTGAGTATAAAATATTTTTTCCTAATTATTATTTTTTTGGACCAATGAAATGTATTTCTGCTTCACTGCACTAGAGGGCAGCATCGCGTCTTACTGTGATCAATGGAAAACACTGTTTACCTGTTATTTGTTGATGACAGCAAATCGAAAAGCATAATCCAGCTGGAATAGCATAACCAACCTGCAAAATCATTATGAAAAAACCCACATTAAAACATTTGTTTGTTTTATAGAAGTTTAACATGTTTCTAGGTTAAAGTGAAATTCTTACCATCCACAAAACGGCATCTGGGTCATTTATCTGACACAAACAAGAAGTTAATCTGATAATTAACTAACTGACCATCTTAATTACATTAATCAAGACTCATATTTAAAGATCATCTGCAGTTAAAACTCTTGTTTACCTGCACGTAAGTTGCCAACGAGAAAAACAGTGACATGAATAAATTACAAACTCTCCAGACGAGCTGAGAAGACGAAACACTGATCTTGTTCGTCATTGTTTATTCATTCATTCCAATGAATTTGTCTCCAAATTTCTCTGAAACTAAACACATTTGAACTTTGTATCATTTCCAGGATATGACGCGCAGCGGTGCTAGTAGAGCATTGTCGGAAATGTAGTTTTCATCACACGCGACTCGTTTAATTTCAGGACAGAGAAGATTTCAGTTTCAGTCATTCAATAAGGTCAATTTTTTTTTTATTTTTTTTTTTTTTTATGGTTTCGCATTGAACAAGTAGCCTAATCATACAGATTGCTTTTAAAAATAGATTCAACTCAAGATTTAACCAGCCTATTTCTAAAATTTATATTTGTGTAAAAAAAGAGAAAGTTTCTTTGTTATTTTTACTCATATGCCTAAATTCATAATAATTTTAAAATGTAGCTGTTCATATTCTTGGGGTTTATACTACGATGACTGTACATTTTCTACACAGAGCTGTGTAATATTTTTAAATGTCATATTTGAAAAATGAAATCTTCATTTCAATCTTGTAATGTACTTGATCACCAGCAGATGGAGACTCCAGCTCTCTTTGCCTTTTACAGCAAGAACAAAATCCACTGACATTCTGACCATTTTATTAGTGTGTAAACTCTTAAGGAACTATTTTTAGACATTGATTGTATGTTATAACAATAATATGTACTTTTGAGAAGATGAAAAGATGTAAACATTGCATTTTTTACATATGGAGTTTTGTACTAAAAATTGTGCATTGCCTTCTAATATAGGCTATAGCTACAGTTATAGTAAGCAAAAACACTGTATCACATGACATTATATGGTGAGACTCTATTACAGACAGTTAAGCGGCACTTGATTTTTCAGATTTCGATTTTTATTTCATCATATTTGCTGGATGTTTTAAAGATTTACCTGTGTAAGGTCTGATTTCAGACACCAAACCCGGTGTCACATTTCACTGTTTGCTTCAATAGAGAGTTAAGTGGGGGATTTGTGTTGTAAAGACACTAAAAAAAACACAATGGACTCCTGCGTCTGCTCACACACACACACACACACACACACACACACACACACACACACACACACACACACACACACACACACACACACACACACACACACACACACACACACACACACACACACACACACACACACACACACACACACACACACACACACACACTCTCTCTCTCTCTCTCCCTCTCTCTCTCTCTCTCTCTCTCTCTCTCTCTCTCTCTCTCTCTCTCTCACAGACACACACACACTCACTCACTCACTCACTCACTCACTCACTCACTCACTCACTCACTCACACACACCCACACACACACACACACACACACACACACACACACACACACACACACACACACACACACACACACACACACACACACACACACACACACACACACACACACACACACACACACACACACACACTTTTAGATTATCCAAAACATGATTCAGTAGTTTTATTTGAAGAGCATTTCAAAAGCTATAGAAGGGAAATCACAATATTTCAACACAATGGTCTGTGCGCTGAAGACTAATGCTTGTGATGATTTGAGGTGTGTCATGTTGTGCATTTGCATGAATTACATGTCAATCACAGAACACCTGCGGGTTCTATTCATGAATTATGCATGTCCACTTAGTCTATTATTAACAGACCCTACCATTCTGCATTTCTATCTGTTCAGTGTTATACAGGAGGACAACATTAAAACCTCTCTTGAGAAACATATTAAACACTCTTACAAATAAAGGTTCCAGAAGTGGTTGTTGTTGTTTTTTCAGTGATGTCATAGAAGAACCATTTCTGGTTCCCCAAATAACCTTTCAGTGAACAGTTCTTAAAATAACCATTTTGTTTCTTAGTATGAAGAACATTTTTTAATTCAAAGAATCTTTTGTGGAATGGAAAGATTCCATAGATGTTAAAGGTTCTTAATGGAACAATCGATGCCAATGAAGAGCCTTTGTTTTTAAGAGTGAACCAGGTCATATTTCCTAGATCATAATTCATCTTATCGGTAAAAGCAAAATGTTTAGTTGGTTTCAACAGGAAGATAAATAGTTTGGACTTTCCATGAAAAGAGTGCAAACGTTTAAAACATGGCAGAATTCGTATGCAAATTTACCCTGAATTAATCACTAGTGGGGACCAAATGTTGTTTTGCAGTTGCAAAATATATTCAATAATCTCTACTTAAATTACAGCATTTAAAAAAAACCATAAAATATTAGGTCAAAGTAGCGCCGAATCAACTTTGCGTTGCTGTCTGCGATCACGTCAAAGATCAGACAAATTTCCATGTGCATCTAGAAAAGCGGATGTTTTGGAAAGTGCTGCGGCAAGTTTTTCAGTTTTTCTGCCATCTAGTGGTTTAGAGGAAAATCAAATCAAAGGTGCCTTTTACCCCGGTGCGCCTGTAACCCCGTTGTCCTCTACAAGTCCTGGGCAGGTGCACACCATTCATCCTTTCTGCTGTCCTTACAGTCCATTGCTTTTCAGTTGACGAAGAAATTACAACCTTTGCTGGGCCTTTTTGACAATGGAGTCAATAGAGGCTTTCACACTGGGTTGTTCTGGGAACTTAGTTGTAGGAGCTAGCCACCAGGATGGTTCCCCGAGAACTAATGGTTCCCAGAGGAACATTTTCCTGGTTGCATTCGCACTGCCAGTAGGAACTCTGAAGTGACGTAAGCCGCGCTTGTTGTTGTGACTTTTATTTTGACGGCACGGCGGACCGCTGAAAAAACCAGTGCTCGCATTCTCCATGTCTAATACGTTATTAGATAGAACTGTTATACGTTTCTACTTTCTAGTAGACAGTATATGAAAAGGTATTAGCATATGCCGTGTGATTGATCTCCAGTGTTGCTGAGCAGAAATACAATCATGTCTCACTCGGTCCCCTCAAAGTTGCGTTGGATTTTCTCCTCAGCGTAAAGGTTAAGAAGTCCATCTATCACGGTTTTCCATGTTCGTAGAGTTAGTTTCTGGAGTAAATATATAGGTTATAATCTGTGTGTTTAACAGCCTTTTTAAAAATGGCGGGTGCTGGTGTTTCGCGTGCGTTCGGCCAATCAGCGAACACTAACGTCACAGGTAGTTCCTATAGTGCTGGTTTAGACTGACTCTGAAGTAGGAGCTAAAGTAGTTCCTAGTTCTTGCGGTGCGAACACGGCAAAATCCGGGAACTTCCGCCAGTAGTTTTAGGAACTATGAAAAGGTTCCTCTGATGCGAAAGCCCCAAATGTGATTGTCCCACTTCAGATCCTGAGAGATGGTCGTGCCCAGAAACCTGAAGCATGATGCTGAGCTGGAATAATGCTGGGCTGTTTCTCTGATAGTCCTCGATCATCTCCACTGTTTTGGAGTGTGTTCAGCTCCAGGTTGTTGCGACTCTTTAAACTCCTGTCTGTAAGAAGACTCATCGATGACTGTGGTGTCGTCTGCAAGCTTCAGGAGCTCGACAGAGGGGTCTTTGGAGGAGCAGTCATTTGTGTAGAGAGAGAAGAGCAATGTCCTTGTTGTGTCTCTCAATAGACTTCATGACCACAGATGTTTGGCTTTCCTTATCTTCTGTTTTCCGAAGACCTGGCATGCGTCCTCCTCGCAGATCTGAAGTTCAGGCTGAGAAGCAGTAGGAAGGAGGTATTGATGGCTGTGTGGAGAGGCAGTCAAAGCGGGTCTGGGGTGTGAGATCTGGCTGTAAACCTGCATTAAACTCATTCAGGTCATCGGCCAGGTGTTGATTCTCCACAGTGCTGGGATAGGGATGGTGTCTTGTAGCCGGTGATGGCTTCTTTCAGGCCCTTCCACACTGATGCAGAGTCGTTGGCTGAAAACCAGGAGGTCCTGATGGTGGAAGGTGGGAGTTTTCATCTCCATCTGTGTGTTTATGGACTTTAGAGATGTTTCTGTGTTTGAGATCATAAACACACACTGAATGAAACTTGATCTGCGTCTTGTGTGAGTCGGCGTATTCGTCAGTGGAATCTGAGCTTTCCAGCTATTGTGAGACACCTGGGATTGAATTCAGAGGAATGTATATCGCGCAGATGTTCGGAGCGGGACGGTGAGGTTCGGGTTTCCTTCTCGAGTGCAGCTGTGTTTTCTGAATCTCTCCCGGGAGAGTTTGAGTCAGTCAGGACTTCAATGATAAATAATCATCAGAACATGAACTCTGAGGAATAATCCTGCTGTCTGAAAACTCATGATCTGTAAATAGTACTTAAAATGGGCAAATATAAAGGAGAAACACCTTCAGTGTGAACATGGCGTTGCACATCTCACTTCTCAGTTGTTTAGTTTATATCAACTTAGTCTCAGATGTTTCTTCTAAAATTCCTTAAGAAAAATGTAAACATGAAAAAGTGTAAATCGACATCTTGTAAGAGTCTAGAGCTGTGAAATGAATGTGGAGCAGCTCAGGTCATTTGATGAGAAATGTTTGAGATCAGATTGAGACTTTTGATTGCAGACTTTATCCTGAGCAAATCTGAGCTCAGTTTGAGATCTCATCTGAAACTCTGGAGGAGAAACATGTGAGCATGGAAGCCCATTTTTGGCATTTATCGAAATTATGAGATCAAAATTCATAATTATGACATAAACATAACAACGACATAAAAAGTCTAGATTAATACAAAAAGACAAAATTTTAAATGTAAAATGTAAATTAATTCAAATAAAAAATGTATCCCATAATTATGACTTATCATTTTGACTCATAATTTCAACTTTTTTATCTAATTATTACTAATCTCATAATTATGATTTTGTCTTATAATTAAGGCTTAGTATCTCAAAAATATTTTTATCTTATAATTATGACTTTGTCTTATAATTATGGTTTAGTATCTCAAAATTAAATGTTTTTCTCATAATTATGTCATAATTTCAACCTTTTATTACTTAACTATGACTTTGTCTTGTAATTATGTCTATCTCAAAATTGCAATTTTATTCTGATAATTATAACTTATCTAATCATTTTGACTGTCATAATTTTCGACTTTTTATCTCATGACTGTATAATTATAGCTTAGTTTCTCAAAATTTCATTTTTTTTCTCTTATAATTATGACTTATCTCATTATTTTGACTCACAATTTAGACTTTTTGTCTTATAATTATGGCTTTGTCTTATGTTTAGTATAAATAATATATTTATGAATATCAAAATTGAGATCAAAAGACATAATTATGACACAAAAAGTCTAAATGAATACAAAAGACAAAATGTAGATGTCATAATTTTTTACTTTTTGTCTCAATCATCATGGGTTAGTATCTCATAAATATGATTTCCCAAAGCAATCAGTTTTTTTTCTTTCTTATGTAGCAGAAATGGGCTTCCAGATGACTATAAGTGGCTCAGCAATAACCAAAACTCTCAGTTTGATCTCCATTTAGTGTCGTTACTAAGAGAAACTATTGAGATATTAAAGAGATCTCATTGTTGAACCTGTTTAAACAGACTATGAAACATTATTGATTCAGCTGTACATAGTCAAAAACATGATATAAAATATGCATTTCATGAATATATTGTGTTAATTTCAGTAATTTTGTGCTTGCATTCATTAAACTCTCTAGATTCAGCATCGGCCATTGACTGATTGACCATTGCTTGAAACTACAGTGTGCTGAGCTGAAGAACTGACCGCGTGTGTGTTCGCTGAAGCGAGGTATATACACACTCACATCCACAGAAAGAGCCCACATGTGAAGGCATCAATGTTTCATGCACTAAACTGCCTCCTCCAGTGTCGAGCTTCATTAAAAGCTCTTTCAATAACAAACTCTTTCCTTGTCTTGTGTCTCGTCTCAGTGAATAACATCGATCAGGAAGGTCCTGATGATGATGATGATGATGATGATGATGGTCTGTGCTGGTCCAGTCCTGTATGCAGCTGATGGACGCTTGTGTGTATGAATGATTTACAGGACGTTTGCAGCACTTACAGCTATAAAATGGAGCAGGGCATCCCGTCCTGAAGCTCTTGAAAGCACTTTTGAAAATGTTTTTTTCTTTTCTTCTAGTGTCCAGCTCAGAAATCCTCACTGTCGCCACACAAAACCCATTTCATCTCTGTGAATTCTCTGTCTTTTCTGGGCGCTGCATGCTTGTCGTCTTGTATTCGATCTGACAATGCTCTTAAATATTTCAGGGTGACCATTTACTTTGTGAAAATGCGCCTGAGAAGATCCTCACAGGCCAAACTGAGTTCCTTCCAAAACTCGCAGTACCAGTCGGTTGAGGGATTTTTCTCATAGTTATTTTTTTGAAGCTGTCGCATCGTTCTCATGTGGCATTTCCGTTGTCCCGTTCACTTCTGGCTGTCTGGAGATATGGAAAGAAAACAATAAGCCTGTAATGAGCTGTTTCCAGCTCCCTACCTAGATGGCATCACCATACATAGTGCATCAGGACAGTCTGCTCTAAAAATGTATGTTACTGTATAATATTTCGTCTTCTAAAGCACATGCGTTTTTCATAGTGAAAGCAAATCAGAATGCATTGCATTGAGCTTGGTGACAAAAAAACTAAAAACAAACAAACAAAAAAAAAAACATCCAAAATGGTGGACGATTGTGTTTGGTTAATTTTTTATGCTCTTTTGAGTCGCACATTGTTAGTTTTACAACATTTAACTCTGTTGGAATCATATATTTTTTGCTTCACATGAGAGGAGCATGATTTATTTTGACATGCTGCCTATGTAGTGTGTTTCAAATCAGTCACTTATTAGGGTCTATAGCTATTTCTATATATTTTAATATATTTTAATATATAAATATATCATTTTTAGAAGTATTTTAAAATTCAAATCTTAATCTTAATATTAATACACTTAATATATTATACTATATTTTATATGTAATCTTTAATATACTTTATATCTATATAAAATATTAATATAATTCATATATTATAATATATGCATATATTTGTATAATTAATATCAAATATGTATTAATACATTCACTTTTTTTTTATGTATGTGTACCTTCTGCACTCAATGCATTGTTGTTTTTAGGATCTCCTTTTATGGCCCCCATTTTGAAAGATTTGAACATTTGGATCATATTTGTCTCTTATTTTACAATATCAAGTGATGTTATTAAGAAGAAAAGATCATTGCATGAAATTAACTGTTTGACTAAAGACAAATGTGCAATTTTCCCTTTAACTAAATCCCCTGGACTACATTCGGTTACATCAATCGCAGTATAGGTCTTAAGGGTCAGATTAGGTAGACATGGCTCCTTTTACATAACAACAGCACATTTTAACACCATCACCTGTGCCGTATTTTGTTCTGATCTTACAGAGAATGCTGTGGACTCACGGTTTGACGCGGTTGGTGAAAATCCGTCGCAGCATGAGAGCGATGGTGGTCAGGACCATGATGGTGGTGCACATGACTTCTGTACTACAGTGAAACTCAGCGAACACAAAAACAACCCTCAGGACTCTCACCGGGCAGAGGAAGTGAACAGGGGTCACACACACACACACACACACACTTTCACCATGCCCTGCACGTGAGTGAGATTATGTGTCTGGATTAGTGCTAATCTCAGCCAGTATGAGTCGTGTTGGGGGGTCGGAGCCATCAGCTGTTGATCAAGCGCTGACACAGCAGATTACATGATCACAACCAGACCAAAGTACTCTACACATGCAACTAACCACAACAACATGCAGAAATATAGTCTTTACATTTCACTGTGTTGATAGAGTGTTCCAGAGTGTTGCTAGGAGGTTGCTAGGGTGTTTTAGGTGGCTGCAAAGTGTTTCTAGGAGGTTGTTAGGGTGTTTTGGGTTGCTAGGGTGGTTTGGGTGGCTGCCAGAATGTTGCTAGGAGGTTCTTGGTGTGGTATGGGTTGTTAGGTGTGTTAATAGGAGGTTGCTAGGTTATTTTGAAAGGATGCCAGAGTGTTGCTAGGAGGTTGTTAGGGTGTTCCGGGTTGCTAGGAGGTTGTTATGGTGGTTTGGGTTGCTAGGAGGTCGCTAGGGTGTTTGGGGGTGGTTGCCACAATGTTACTAGGAGATTTCTATTAGGTTTTGGATTGCTAGGGTGTTGCTAGGGTGTTTTGGTGGCTGTCAACCTGTTTCTAGGAGGTTTTTAGGGTGGTTTGGGTTGTTAGGTGTGTTACTAGGAGGTTGCTAGGGTATTTTGGATGGATGCCACAGTGTTGCTAGGAGGTTGTTATGGTGGTTTGGGTTGCTAGGGGGTTGCTAGGGTGTTTTGGTGGCTGCCAGAATGTTGCTAGGAGGTTCTTGGTGTGGCTTGGGTTGTTAGGTGTGTTACTAGGAGGTTGCTAGGGTATTTTAGATGGATGCCACAGTGTTGCTAACTTGCTAGGAGGTTGTTAGGGTTGTTTGGGTTGCTAGGATGTTGCTTGGGTGGTTGCCACAATGCTGCTAGGAGGTTCTTATGATGTTTTAGATTGCTAGGGGGTTGCTAGGGGGTGTATAGGTGGCTGTCAAAGTGTTTCTAGGAGGTTGTTTGGAGGTTTTTGGTCAAGTAAAGTCACCTTTATTGATATAGTGCTTTTTACAATACAGATTGTTTCAAAGCAACTTTGGGTTGTTAGGGTGTTTGGGGTGGTTGCCACAGTGTTGCTAGGAGGTTCCTGGAATGTTTTGGATTGTTAGGGGGTTGCTAAGGGTTTGTGGGTGGCTGCCAGAGTGTTTCTAGGAAGTTGCTAGGAGGTTCTTAGTTTGGTTTGGATTGCTAGGGTGTTCGAGGTGGTTCCCAGAGTGTTGCTATAGAGAGGTTCCTATGAAGTTTTGAGTGGCTGCCAAGTTGTTGACATGGAATTAATAGGGATTTTTTTAGATATGCGTATAATAATCAGAGTGTTTTTTTAGGAAGTTTCTAGGATGTTCCTATGATGTTTTGGGTTGCTAGGGTGTTTTGGGCAGCTGCCAGAGTGTTTATATGTGGTAATGGATTTGTTTTTGCTATGCAGTTAATACATTAGATTACTCTATGCTGTCACCACAAAATATGACCCAGATGCAGCTTTTGTCCTTCTACCTTATTTCCTTCCTGAGTTATTGCATGTCAAATAAGAAAGATATGTAAAAAAAAAAAAAAAAAAAATATATATATATATATATATAAAAAATTATTATTATTTTATTTGAATTTTTTTGTCTTTTATCTGCAGTTTCTCAGCAGGAGAATGTTCAAATGTAACGTAATTTATAAGTGTTCTGTCAAACAATACCTACCTTTTGACTCTCCTTACTGTATAGTTTTGGAGTTATGAGGCTTTAATTATGTGTGTGTCACTCAGAAAACAACAACTCTAAAACTGCCTTCAGGGCTTAAAGGGTTAAGCAACCGCATAGAAATCACTCACAATTTCTGAAGAAAACCTTGAGATCATGTTTAGTGTTACGTGACTGATTTCATGGGATCAGGGATAAAGTGAACTGAGCATTCAT
The DNA here is from genome assembly GCF_965113295.1 of Leuciscus leuciscus. Classification (NCBI taxonomy): domain Eukaryota; kingdom Metazoa; phylum Chordata; class Actinopteri; order Cypriniformes; family Leuciscidae; genus Leuciscus; species Leuciscus leuciscus. The sequence continues at coordinate 34,475,482 of NC_138725.1, read as the reverse complement.
CAAACATGGTGTCAAGTCACTGTGACTCATGAAGCAGCGCAGATCGATCACATGATCAGATGTTTGATGGGAAATGTGTCTGTCATTCATTTATCATCTGAACGACAATAACCTTGAAACCAGAGACATTTCTCCAGACTCACCTGAGCTTCAGGTCACATTTACACATAGCCGGGTATTTAGAGAAACGAATATCCCCCCCCATCACGTTTTCAATAATAACATCGTACACACAACATTGTTTTCAAAGAAGTTGTCATTTACATCAACCCGCATAAATACGCCATGCAAGCCAATCAGAATCCTCAGAATCTACAACAATGAATAACACAAGTGACTTCCTAGAGTGCTCACATGATGTTAAAGGAGAACTCCGGTCAATTTTAACATTGAGCTCATTTTTTTGTAAATTTGGAGTGCTGTCAGTACAGAGAACAACGACAAAAATCGGTGTTGCCTACACCGTGTTATCCTCTTTTTTTTAATTTGCACCCTGTTGACTTAAATGGGGCAAGTTTTAAACCTGCTTTTAGCCTCTTAACATCCTTGATGTGTCATTACAAGTGCACAGCCATTGTGAGTGATTCCTTCAGAGTGAACACGGTGAATCTGACTGCAGTAGATGTGAAAGATATGAATAAAAGTGATAATAAAATAAAAGTCCACAGTAGTCGATTGTCGAGTTCTCCACTGTTGCTTAGTTACCTATGATCACGTGCGTGAACTCGACAGTTGACTACTGTGGCCTACGACCGAAAACAGGAAGTAAATACAGGGTGCAAATTTTAAAAAGAGGATAACAGGGTGTAGGCAACACCGATTTTTGTCATTGTTCTCTGTACTGACAGCACTCCAAATTTACAAAAAAATTGAGTTCTCCTTTAAGCATAACGTGACGTTTGAGAACCTAAAACCCCGTTTCTCCCAGTTGACACGGCAACACATAACTGCCGTTATCAGAAATCTCCGCTTTGGCCGGAGTTTTTAGAAATAATCGTTTTCTGTGATAAAAACTGGGTTTTCGTGTAAATGAGAGGCCAAACCGCAGGGAAATATCTGCGTCTTCCCTTCGTGTAAACAGGGCCTCAGAAGAGATCTCAACAGTGTCTCAAACAGACCTCAGATTCGCCAACATATGAGGGTACGTTTCTACGACAACGATACACTTAAAATGGAGAAGTTTTTCCTTTGAGTTTTCCGCGTACAGACGACAACATTGTCAAAACGATCCCCATTCACACGGATCCACGAAAACGACTTAAAACGCTGTATCCTGCTGCCAGGCCAGTAGATGGCGATGAAACACTATAGACTGAACACGTAATACGCATGTGCGTGACGTCATCATCTTCAGAGATTCGTGTTTTTGTTGTTTACAAAAACTTGCACTTTGAAACCCGTTTCCAAAATTTGCATTTTATCACACCCAAAACGCTGTTGTCGTGTAAACAAACGGTTTTTAGTTGAAAACGGCGTCTGTGTAAACAGCCCCTCAATATAGACTCAAACATTTATTTTCATTCACTTCACAGCTCTGACTCTTACTGAATGATGATAATGATGATGGTGGTGATTATGATGATTGATGATTGTTGACCCAAACGTTGTTATTTCTCAGGAAAATCTGAGACTCAGTTTTGCTGAGTCAGCTTGTGTCACATGTTTGTTCAATACACCAATCCCATACTGCCATTGTGTCAGAGTTTATACTCTTCTAACGTGCTGAATAAAGAATCAAACACACCTGAATATAGTTTTTCACATCATCCTGAATGTGCTTGTATGGTTCGGGTGTGTTTGATGGGGGTTGGAACTCAAATCTGCAGTACAGTCACTGTTGTTTTAGCTTAGTATTTAATAATATTTTGAAATTCACTTTTATTTTTATATTTTCAGTTTTCATTTTAGTAGTTTTGTGCTTTTTAAATTTTTTTTAATACATTGTTGTTTTTTAGTATATCGTTTTTAAAAAGTTATTTCTATATGGTAATATTTCTTTTCAACAGTCTTTAATATTTTTAAACTTCAGTTTTAGTAATTTTAGCACATTAACTTAAATTGTATTTTATTTCAAATAAAATAAAAAGCAAACATTTCAAATTTTTGCTTATGTTTTTTAAGTTTAAGTTTTGTGTAGACCTATGTGTTTTCAACTCATTGTTTCTCTCTCTCTCTCTCTCTCTCTCTCTCTCTCTCTCTCTCTCTCTCTCTCTCTCTCTCTCACTCTCTCTCTCATGACAGCTCTTCACACAGCGTACAGGGTAACATGCCATTCCTGGAGCAAAAATGGGAGTTTTAGGAATTGTATGTTAATGAAACAGGGAAGAATGTGGCGTGTGTGTAGAGGTTTCTTCTGTTTCCACTGGAGTGTGTGAGACTCAGACTCGATCTGTCTGTCTGAAAGTGTTTGTGTGTTTTGAGTTACTCACAGATTTCAGATGCTACAGGCCGTTTCTACATCTGTGTAAACACACACACACACACACACACACACACACACACACACACACACACACACACACACACACACACACACACACACACACACACACACACACACACACACACACACACACACACACACACACACACACACACACACACACACACACACGCAAACACACACACGCAAACACACACACTCTCTCTGTCTCTGTCTGCAGTACACTCTCTCTCACACTCACTCACACACACACACACACACACACACACACACACACACACACACACACACACACACACACACACACACACACACACACACACGCAAACACACACACACTCTCTGTCTCTGTCTGCAGTACACTCTCTCTCACACTCACTCACACACACACACACACACACACACACACACACACACACACACACACACACACACACACACACACACACACACACACACACACACACACACACACACACACACACACACACACACACACACACACACACACACACACACACACACACACACGCAAACACACACACACGCAAACACACACACTCTCTCTGTCTCTGTCTGCAGTACACTCTCTCTCACACTCACTCACACACACACACACACACACACACACACACACACACACACACACACACACACACACACACACACACGCAAACACACACACGCAAACACACACACACACTCTCTGTCTCTGTCTGCAGTACACTCTCTCTCACACACACACACACACACACACACACACACACACACACACACACACACACACGCAAACACTCTCTCTCTGTCTCTGTCTGCAGTACACACTCTCTCTCACACTCACTCACACACACACACACACACACACACACACACACACACACACACACACACACACACACACACACACACACACACACACACACACAGGTTTATAATGACATTTGTCCCACTAAGATCCGCTCATTTATCCGACTCATGGTTTATCTCTCTCTAACGCTCCTCTAATCACTCCGCTCTTGATAATGAAGTTTTCTCTCTTCCTTTGTAAAGTTTGTTGAGGTCAGAGGCTGAATGTGTGTGTGATTAGAGCCGTTCCTGTGCTTCGCTGTGGATTATCACACACAGACACATGCTGCTGGTTAACACACTGATAAAATGACTGAATTTAATAGAGATTTAATCACGTTCAGCTCACAGTAAACAGTGCTTGCTTTCAAAACTTTATCATGGTTACCATAGCATCCGTCAAAACACCACGTGTGCTGCAGTTCATGAACTTCCTGTGAAAACAATCCATGTTTGGTGGCTTTCAGTGCATGTCTGTAGCAAATACAATTAAATCAATACAATTAAAACATTAAAATGAAAATAAAATTATATAAAATACAATTATACATTTAAATATTTAGTTATATAATAATAAAAGTAAAAATGTAAATGTTAACATTTTAATAAAAGAATATGTATGTGATTAAAATATGATGTGTGTATATATATATATATATATATATATATATATATATATATAGTTAACAATGTAAATATTAAATATATTTGTATATAATAATATTACAAATTAAAATGGTTACAGTTTAATAATAATCTAATAATAATAATAAAACTAAGAATTGAAATGGTTACATTTTAATAAAATATTATGTTATTAAAATTGTTTGTATGTATATATATATATATATAATACAGTTAAAAACTAAAATAATTCAGTTGAAAATTCAAATATTAAATACAAATTAAAATCGTAACATTTTAATAATAATGATAATAATAAAAGTAAACCTTTAAATGTTAACACTTTAATAACATTATATCTAATTAAAATATGATGTATATGTAATACATTTTAAAAAACGAAAATATTAAATATATAGATTTATATATAATATATAATAATATTACAAATGAAAATGGTAACATTTTAATAACATTATTAAAATTAAATTAAAATATTACAATTTAAATAAAATGACAAATCTATTAATTAAAAATCTGAATTTGAAATATTTTAAAATATTGTTGGTTTTCCAAAAAAAGAAAAGCGGATGACCAAAAAAAAGTGTGAGACTCAGAGTTTATTTCTTTAATGTTTCAGAGTTTATTTCTGAATCAGTGATTATATCACAGATACAAAACATTTGGAGAAGTACAAAAAGAAAAGAGTTGATCTGCTTCAGTTCCACAGAACAGTCCTTGTTATTCATTTCTATCAGTTTTTTACACTGAGGAAGCGACTGTTACAAAAGCACTCGTCTCTTTCAAAAACATCCGCTGCAGATGAACTTTATATTTATCTGAAACCTCCAGCAGAGTTTATTTATAAGACTGAGAGATGTTTCATCAGAATTGCACATTTTTGTATCTGACGGAGATGGTGTTTGTGTACGAGGCCATGGTTTATCTGGAGTATGTGTAAATATTTAACGGGAGCCGGACCGCCGAGAGCTTGAGATTTCTGCACTGATTTATACGAGTGTTTGTTATCTGAGCTGAATAACAGTTGCTAGGGATCTGACATCGATAAAGTCCAGATAAAATAGCATGTAGGGTCCATAAACATTTATAAAGTTCACTCTCTCTGTGTTCTTTAGTTTAATGGTGTTTTGGTTCCTGATGATTATTAGTCTCTCTGGTTGTTCATTAGTTCCTGCACCTGTTGTGTTTCACCTTTATTACTCCACCTGTGTATTCAAGCCCTCAGTTTCCTTTGGTTGTGTGTTAGTTTGCTCCTGCGATCTCCTGTGTGTTACTTTGTGGATTAATAAAGAATAGGGATGCCCCGATATGAACATTTTGGCCGATACCGATAACCGATAATTCTTTATATTTGAAAGCCGATAACCGATAAATTGGCCGATAAATCTAAATCCAAATTTTTATATCATTTTTGAGAGCCTTATTACAAAAACAAAAGTCTCACTATTAAAAACCACGTCCCAAACACACAATTATGATGTTTTCATTATAATTGTATGTAGCCGATATGACAGACTTGCGCTGTACACGTTGCACTTTACTGTATTTTCCTTTTCAAAGTGATTCCAATCATATTTCAAGCAATTCAGATCCATCATGGTGAACCTGAAGTGTCTCAGCTGAAGGAAATAATCCATTATTTATCGGCTTTAATATATCAGGCCGATAGCATTAATAATGAACATTTATCGGGCTGATAATGATAACATTAACAATGAACATATCGGCCGATAACGATAACATTAATAATGAACATATATCGCCCGATAACATTAATAATGAACATATATCGTCCGGTAACGATAACATTAATAATGAACATATCGGCCGATAACGATAACATTAATAATGAACATACATCGGCCGATAACATTAATAATGAACATATCGGCCGATAACGATAACATTAATAATGAACATACATCGGCCGATAACATTAATAATGAACATATCGGCCGGTAACGATAACATTAATAATGAACATACATCGGCCGATAACATTAATAATGAACATATATCGGCCGGTAACGATAACATTAATAATGAACATACATCGGCCGATAACATTAATAATGAACATATCGGCCGGTAACGATAACATTAATAATGAACATATCGCCCGATAACGATAACATTAATAATGAACATACATCGGCCGATAACATTAATAATGAACATATATCGGCCGATAACGATAACATTAATAATGAACATGTATCGGCCGATAACGATTACATTAATAATGAACATGTATCACCCTATACCGATATGACGGCCGATATATTGTGCACCCCTAATAAAGAAGTGTTTGTTTGGATTCTCCAGCGCCGTGCGATTACAACAGCCACTGATTACAGCTGTTTATATTCTACTTGTGCTCTTTTTCTTCCAATATTTCGAATATAGAAACGAATCAAATATACATGTCAAATCTGCAGTAATCTTTGGTGTGATTTGTACAATTCTGCATGAATTCTCTCCTTCACTTTGCAGAGTTTTTGATGGATTCCCAGCCAACTTCAGCGTAAACTTTGTTCATCTGCCAGTACAGGACGCCCATGAGTTTAGACCACGCCCCCTGCACCGAGGCTGGACTGAAGGATTGTGGGAAAGCTTCCACCAGCACCTCCAGGATCACTCCGGCCAGAATCTGCAGAAATGAGTTTGGGGTCAGTAAAACGATGAATACTTTTACTCAGTAAAAACACATGATCAAATATGAAGAAGCACAACTGTTTTCAACACAGATAATAATCATAAATGTTTCTTGAGCAGCAAATCAGCATATTAGAATGATTTCTGAAGGATTATGTGACACTGAAGACTGGAGTAATGATGCAGAAAATTCAGCTTTGATCACAGGAATAAATTACATTTTAAAATATATTCACATAGAAAACAGCTATTTCAAATTGTAATAATATTTTACAATATTACTGTTTTTACTGTATTTTTTACTAAATGAATGCAGCCTTGGTGAGCAGAAGAGACTTCTTTTAGAAACACTTCATTTTAATAGTCCACTTTAGACATTATACTGACCAAGTAACTTCGCAACTATGTCAACCAGGGTTCGGTTGCACCATATTGTAATTGCTAAATTGTAAGTTGCAATTTAGCCAAATTATAACTTACGCACTACTAAATATTTTTGCGTTGCACCATTAAACTTAGTTGAAGTGTAACTCTACGTATAAACAAAATATTTACAGAAGCCTCCGATCAGGAGTAACGATTGGAATAAAATAGCAGACTGACTGAACTGCATCAATAAGCTCTTCTTTTACGTGACAGACTTCAATCCCTTAGAAATATATGATAATGCTGACATTTACACTCACTTACATTTGAAGAGAGAGAACATTAGGTGAATAGATAACTATTTTACTTTAGCTCCAACTCACCTGCTTGGAAGTGTCTGGTAATCCTGAAAACTTACTATAAAAAAATGTGTTTGTGCTAATTTTATTTTAAGTTTAGCCAACTTGAAATGTGAATTTGTACTAAGTGACAACTTGGATATTTGAGTTGACTAAACTTACTTACGAACACTTACTTTTTAAGGGGCTTTTTACACGACATCGTTTTCGACATCGTTATACGTTAAAAACGTATAACTTTTTATGCGTTTTGGCTGTCCGTTTACACGACAACAGTGTTTTGGGTGCTTTTGGGTGGGGAGTTTTGAAAACGGGTTTCAAAGTACACGTTTTTGAAAACGGTCTCAATGTAGACAACAAAATCCTCTGAAGACGATGACATCATGCATATGTGTATAACCCCGGCATCCTGGCCAAATTTGCCCAGTGGCCTCTGTCCATCATGGCCTCCTAATCATCCTCATATACTGATTGGCTTCATCACTGTCTCCTCTCCACCATTAAGCTGGTGTGTGGTGGGCGTTCTGGCGCAATATGGCTGCCGTCGCATCATCCAAGTGGATGCTGCACATTGGTGGTGGTTGAGGAGATTCCCCCCTTCTATGTAAAGCGCTTTGAGTGCAGAGAAAAGCGCTATATAAATATAATGAATTATTATTATTATTATTCTTATGTGTTCAGTCTATGTTTCATCGCCATCTAATGGCCTTGCAGTAGAATACAGCGTTTTAGTCGTTTTTGTGGAGCGGTGTGAATAATGGGGATTGTTTTGACAATGTACGTCTGTACACATGGAAAACTCAAAAGAAAAACGTCTCCATTTTAAGCATATCGTTGTCGTCCAAACACAAGTTGACACAACACTTTTTTACAGTGTGGATCAGATGTTTTTATTTAGGGTTGGAGGAGCTAAACTCTGCAAGGCTGAGACCACTGTTACTTATAATGAGAGTTACTTGACAAGTAGTTGCAAAGTTACTCATAGTTAGTAGAATGCCTAAAGTGGACTATCGAAATAAAGTGTAACCTTTCTTTCCAAAACATTTAAAAATCTCCCTGAGCCAAGATTTGATGTTGTTTGTTTCCTCATACTCACTTTAAAGTAAACGGGATCCACCTTGTGTCTGAGTGCGTGTGATTTGCCCATCTGCTTGAAGATGGTGTTGAGTTTGTCTGCGTCGCGCAGGTTTTCTACCATCGAGTTGAGGGTGGTCATGACCCGCAGGGCATGTTTCTTCAGCTGGACGCTCTGCCGCATCTCCTCGGGATCCTGCATGTCGCGGAACTGACTGAAGTACTTCTTCGCCGACGGGAAGTTCCCGAAGAACCTGGAGGAAACACATTTAGTTATGTTTACAACAAACATTTCCTTTCATCTGGACCTGCCATAAGATTCAAAGAGGGCATATTATGCCCCTTTTCAAAGTCTTGATGTTGTTTTTGGCCTCTACTAGAACAGGTTTTCATGCTTGAATGTTCAAAAAACACATTATTTTCCTCATATTCTCCATTGTTGCAGCTCCTCTCTTCCGAGTCTGTCAGTAAAGCTCTGTTTAGTTCCTGTCTCTATGAAGCCCCTCCTTCTGAAAAGCTCACTCTGCTCTGATTGGTCGGCTGGAGCAGTGTGTTGTGATTGGTCAAGCACTTCAAGCGTGTTTGGGTAATGTCCCGCCCCTAATAACCATAACGGCCAGTTTCAACACACTAGTAACTAACTCAACCAGGCTCTGCCCCTTTATTCTCCTTTATTATTTAAATGAGGAATATTGTGACGTGTTCGTTCCCGGAAGAAACTCACGACTACAATGGAGGCGTTTCAGGGAGTTTAGAAACACTGATTGTGATATAGAGAATAACTCTCGCTGGAGGGACTTTACAGAGTTTTTTCATGCTCAAACAGCAACATTACAACACTAAAGAAAGATGAACATGTACAAAAAGCATAATAGGTCCTCTTAAAGTGATAGATCACACAAAGATGATCATTCTGTCATAATTTCATCTGTCATCAAACCTGTAGGATTATCTTTCTTTCTTCTAAATGTTTTTCTTGTTCATACAATGTAGTCAATGGCCATTTTATTTTGTTCCCAATGTTTGTCAGAATATCACCTTTAATGCTCCACAGATGAACGGCATGATTTTTGGGTGAACTGCCCCTTTAAGAGACCCCAACAAAATGATCATGTTTCATTGAATTAAAAATATCATTTAGTATTATTGCCCTGAAATAATGTGATTGTTTTTCATTTAAATTTTTTAAGTGATCCTGAATTGATTTTAGAGACATGTGTAAGTGCAAACACTAAGCATTTCTAATCAGACTGGAACAGAAGATCCTCGTCATCATGTGATAAAAAATAAAGTTGCAAATCTTCATTAATTTATGATCGTTTATGCATTTGATTTACATTTCAGTTAGATACGTTTATAAATGAAAGATTTAATTTAATTGTGATCAAATGTTTATTGAGAAAAATGTTCAATATATTTGACTTGAATATAACCTTGTTAATTTTTTCAGTGTACATTTAGCAGGTATTTTAAATAAATGAAAATAACAAAGGTAGTGGATGATTAAGTTTCAGATTGAGGATCCAAACTTCCTGTTTTAACAAGAAATGCATCAAAGCAGGGCTGTGCAACCGTTTCATGAGGTTCCTACAGATAAACCTATAAAAAGTGAGTGTGTGAGAAAGTGTGTTCGTATCCAGCTGGACAGATAACCGTTCCTAAGATAATATTTAACCAACATTGCTGAAATTCTCCTCCACTTACTGCAATAAAACTCAGGGAATGTTTTTTTTTTTACTCAGTTTTGTAATGAAAATGAGTTCAGACGCAGTTAAAGGGAGTTTTGCACTCTTGACCCTATAGTGTGTGTGACTACCATGTCTGACCGTATGACAGGAGTTGTGTTTGTGACTCTGGTGTCTGTGTGTTGTTCCTCTTGTCCTGCAGAAGCAGCTCAAACACTCTATAATGTTTAATGTTTCTGGCTGTATAAATATGATTCTGTGTTTACAATCACCTAAACACATCGATCTCTCTCTCCATCACATTCAGGTGTGTGTTTCTGCCTTGACTTGAAATTTTAGTATTTAGTATTATAGTAGTATTATATATTATAGTATAGTGTTATGGGTGGTTGCCAGGATGTTGCCATGCAGTCACTAAGATGTTCCTATTGGTTGTTAGCATGTTGTTATGCAGTTGCTAGGCAGTTCTGGGTGTTTGCAAGGTGGTTGCTTACTAAAAAGAATATGTAAGCATGAGCTAACAGTTCTGTGTCTCAGATAAAATAGAAAAATGTATAATTCAGCTCTAAATATTTCTAAATATAAGTATCTGAAACATCACTAAAATTCCCAGTGTTACTGTAGGTGACCTTTAGTCTTGAAGGCTAATGTACGTGTTTGTTCTGATGTAGCACACTTCAGATGGTGGTCACTTGAAGGTTTCTGATCATGTATTTTCATCTACAGGCCTCAAACATGATGGCTTATTTTCCCCATAAGAGGCTGATCGTAAATCCTTCAATCCTGAAGTTTAAAATGTCCTCAGGGAGCGAGTTTCAACACTACTGCTGAAGTGTGCGATTGTCCTCAGGAGTGTTTGTTATGATTATGTGTGTAACGGTACGTCCTGTCCTTTTTAAACACACAGATTGCTGTGTCATCTTGCCTTAAATTTCCTTTAAAGTGAATTAATATGTCTGAACCTGCATTATCTGACGCTCGCGGTGCATCCCACATGTCTGAGATCCCTGATACTAATGTAAGTGGTTGACATGCGGTTAGATATCTGACATCAGATCATGATTTATGCATCTGAGATATTAGTCCTAGTGGCTGTTAGATTACAGCAGAACAAGAGTGGACTGGTTAACCCTCTTAAAAACTTTCATTGGAGGGTCGTTTCAAGTTGCTCAACAAAAGGGTGCATTGAGTTGTTATGAATGATTTCATGTTGGCTTCCAGATTTCAGACTCCTGCATCAAATTTGCTTGAATTGATAAAAAAAAGTATTTGAACGAAGCCCTTTTGTGTTTTGTGTTAATCTTACAAGTCCCACCGCCCTCTTCAACTGTATTTCACCTCAGAACTGAACCTTAAACCAAACCGCAACAGGACAGGAAGATCCGTCCCCTTAATTAGACATTAGTCGAGTAAATGCCCACAGAAGAGACTCATCCTCACATGTCGAAGTCAAACAGCAGATAAAGGGAGCCGGTGTCTGCTCTGTCCTCCTAATGTGTGTCATTACTCATGTTTGAGTACACCAGCTCTTAACCTCTGCTATGTGTCAGCGGCTGGACGACGAACAAAGGCACTTCAAATCCCCTGGAAACGTTAAAACAATCGTGGGGATCATAAGCGGAGCCCGAGTTATGAAGACACTCTTAGTCCATATGCATGTGATAAGACACCTTTAAAGAGCCAGATCACCCAATCTGATCATTACAAACCACACTGTGCGACACGGTGATGGGTATTGAATCGTATGCTTCAACGCAAGTAATAGAGGAATAAAACATCAGCAGCATGCGCTAGTGGTAAACAAATAGAGCAAGATGAATCGCACTTTAATTGGCAATTGTGTTTTAAATGCGCTGTAAGATGATCATGCTAAATTACTCACACTGTCTGAAAATTATCACAGGCTATCTATCTTTGGGTGCAAGACTGTGACATTGGCCGTCTTTGAACCTCTCTCACATGACCACAGAAATCACAGCGATTGGTCATCTTTCGTCTGGGACAGCCCACAATCGTACAGTGTGTACCGGGCGTAAGGCACATTTATAAAAGCTACTTAAATGTGCTAATTGAACTAAGGCCTAATCCTGGCTTAATCTAAACCCTGTCTGTGAAACCAGGCCTTAATGTCATTATGTAAGTGTAGATTGAATCATATGGTTTAATTTGGCTAGATTTGTCAAAATATCTCTGTTTTGTGTTTTACAGTAAAAAAATACTAACAAATGAATTTGGAACCAGTGTTATTTGAGTAGTATTTATATGCTGTTTTAGTTTAAGTTTGATTTTGTCCTTTTTTTTACGTTTCTAATTTAACGTTTCTTATTTTTCTCTTTGTGATTTTTGCCATGTCATCACGCTTCCCACGAGGCTATCGGCGCTGACTTGTGTTTCAGTTTTAGTACTTCAACTTTTTTAATTCTATCATTTCAAATTTTTTCGCTTAAGTTTTTCACATAATATTCATGCTTTATCAAGTTTTTTAATTCGATTTTTTTTTAAATCATTTTACTCAACAATAACAACACTGTTTGGGATGACATGAAGTGAGCAAAGGCCTGTTAATTATAACAATAACTATAATGTTGTAGTCTGTTGGTGTAGACGTTAATATAGTTTGTTTTCATTATAGTTATTGTTAGTCGGTGTGGATATAGTTATTGTCTGTTGGTGTGGACACTAATATAGTTATCGTAGTTATCGTTGTTGGTGTGAATGAGTCTTAAATTGTAACAGTTTTATTAAAGTAAGTTTTATTTTGGGGTGAATTATCCCTTTAAGACACACAGTTAAAGTGTGTCTGCTTAAGTGAGGTGTTTTGCCGTTTGCAACTACTTCTTGTTCTTGGCTGCGATCTGGTGCTTTTTGTCACCAACTATAGTCACGGACATGAAAGGGAAAGGGGCTCTTCTAGAGCTTCAGCGTGCGCTTGGGTTTATATAAATGGTTGATAACATCTGATTTATTCCACACTGACCTGCTAAATTAAAGCATCACAGAGCTTCCGTTTAAAGCACGTTCCCTCTGAGAAATGAGTCTAATTTCACGAGCTGAAAGAGTTTAATTATAAATCTTTATTGCAGCCCTTCAGGTGTGATCTCAGAGAAGATGTGAGCCGTTATCTTTAGAGAGAAATGACTGCAGTCTTCAAACACTGGTATAGATGAGCACAGGTCAGGAATGAAGAAATATGAGCTCACGTGAGGCTTTCATGTGGTTTCATGATTCGCTCAAATTCCTGAACATTAGAAGAAGAGCAGGATGTTCTTTACAAGGAGGAACAAGAGATGTAATAAAATACAAACATGATGAGCTATAAAAGTCATTAAATCATAATTGCATTTTTTTGGGTGTGGTACTTGCACTAGTAGATCTAGTGATGTTATGCAAACTAAGGTTAATAGGTTTTATAATATATTGATTCGCTTTAATCGATTGCTCTTTCTTTTGTTTAATGTTCATGGTTTATTTATTCCAGCTGTATTATAAATGATCTTGAACTCTTTCGCTGTATTACAATCTTTTATAGTCGTGCCAGTAGATCTAGAAGAGAGATAGAGTTGGCGGTGAAGTACATCGAATCAGTCTCTGATGAAGTGATTTAAAGTGAAATAACAAACTATCGTAACTCAATAGATTCTGTTTCAGATATCTGGCCTGAATTCTCTTTGATTTGCTCATTTATTTTTAGCTCAACATCTCTCTGTTGCTCACAAATGCATGTTAGTTTACTGAACTTTCTGCATTTAATCGTGTCTGAACATCCAGACAAACTTTTTTATCACGGAGAAATGCAGTCCAAGATGAATGTCCCGTGATTCCTGATTCAAGAATTTGTGATTCACTCTGATACACTGAGGCTTGGGTTGGGAATACAATGCATGAAGTAAATAATATTATAGTTTGGTTTGGGATAGTCTGCAGCATCAACATTAGCTCTAATTTAATTAATGAAAACGTTAAGTGTAATAAAGCTTTGAACTGAAAAATTGTAAAAAGTTATTCGAAATGTTTTAGTTTTAGATGATATCAACATTGCTGTCCTGATTTAGATATGTGTGTGTGTGTGTGTGTGTGTGTGTGTGTACTTGTACAACTATCTTTGTGAGGACCAGTTTGAGTTTTAGACCATTGGAGTGAGGACAAAGAGAGTAAAGTGACGAGATTTTGGCCGGTCCTCACTTTCTGAGAGCCCTTTAAAGGCCTGTTTGAGGGTCAAGACTTGGTTTTAGGGATAAGGTTATAATGAGGTTAAGGGTCGGTTTAGGGTCAGGGTTCGGGTTAGGCACTTAGTTGTGATGGGTAAGGTTAGGGTAAGCGGCTAGAGATTGCATTGTGTCAATGAATTTCCTCATAAAGATAGATGTACATTAGACATGCTAAAACCATGAAGAGCAGCTGGAGATCCCAACAAGGTCAGTATGTTTATCGAATCCCATTCACACCTCAGCGCTACCCACAATCCCCGTGCATCCAATTTAACTTATTCTCTTTCCATACAACATTAGTCTTTATTTATGGTAACATAAGCAGCGCCAGTGGGATTCGTTTTCACTTTCATGTGATGTCGCCATAGAGTTGGTCCTCCTGGAGTCACCTGACGTTCAGTGTTTTCATCACCAATGCTAGTATGGTTCACCACTCGCTTTTGGGAGAGATTGAACCAGCAAACTTCAGATGACCAGCTCTGAACCTCTACAGCACATGTGGAAACGACTCAACTCTCCAAAAGCTGTTAGGTTTATGTGAGAGTTTATCATTAGCAGCTCAGTATGAAAACAATAGAGATCGATGGAAATTGATACCATAGACTTACTGTGGGAATACCATAGTACTTTGAAATATACCATGCTACTGTACTGAATGAGTGCCATTCAAAGTATACCTTGATATTACCATGGTAAAAAAAACATGGTGTTACCATGGTACATGCCCACATAACCATGAAAGCACGTTGTTACCTGTCCCAAAACACTGTATTACCAAGGTACATGTTCAAAAAACATCATGTACATAGTGCATATCAAAAACTAGGTATGGTGAATATATCCAAAAATCCATATTATTACCATGGTACGTATGTTCATTTTTTTTTAAATAATGTTAATAATAAATTTAACGATTATTGGTTCAAAGTAGCAGCGTAAGCTTCCAGCTTTACACAACCATAGTATTTATTATGATACAAGTTAAAAAATGTTTACTTACCGATAATACAGAATTACCAATTATAAATGCCAAAACACCGTGGTATTATCATGGTAAATGTTCAAGAACACTGTAATATCATGGTATGCTCAATGGTATATGCTCCAAAAAGGCAAAACATGGTTTTACTACAGTCTATATATATAAAAAATATAGTAAACTATAGTAAAAGTAAAAGTATTACCTTGGTACATGTTAAAAATTATTTTTTTGCAAACTATGGCATAACCATGGTAAATGTTCAACAACTATAGTATTACCATAGTACAAGTTAGTACATTTCCAAAAACTACAGAATTACAAATTATAAATGCCAAAACACAGTGGTGTTATCATGGCAAATGTTCTCAAACAGTATTACATATTACATACATTTATATATAATAAATGTTCAAACAACTATAATATTACCATAGTACATTTCCAAAAACTACAGAATTACAAATTATAAATGCCACAACACAGTCTATTTAAAAAACAATGGCATAACTATGGTACACGTCCAAAAACTATATTATGACCATGATACAAGTCAAAAACACTGTGGTATTACTATAGTACATGTCTAAAGAGCCTTGGAATAACCCAAGTAGAAAACTACAGTTCAAAGCATTTTTGTGAATGGCTGATGTATGAACCGGCGTACCTGATGAGCACAGCGACTCCAGCGTTCTCTCGGTTCTCATAGACGGGTCTCCACGTGTCCTGGATCACACACACGTCGTCCTCCGTGAGAGTCTCGGGACTCAGTGTGAGCTCCACTCCTCTGTCTCCCTCCATCCAGACGCTCGCTGAGAAACACTTGAGAGAGAGAGAGAGAGTGAGAGAGATGTGTTTTCTCCTCCTGCTGAGCTCTTTATTCTGTCTGTCTCTTCAAGAGTCTGATGGAGAGTTTCTGCTGAATGAAGGAGATCCTCCCACCCTCAACCCTTTATCTCTCTCTCTCTCTCTCTCTCTCTCTCTCTCTCACTCACTCACACACTAGTGTTTTTTTCTCTTAACTCACAATCACACCTTCCCCCTTCAGTTTACTTGATTTTTCTCACACTCCTGTATCCGTC
>NC_138725.1:34449140-34454140 GCF_965113295.1 Leuciscus leuciscus | reverse complement strand
ATGTTAAAAAGTTTTGGGTTGGTAAGATCTTTGGTAAGAAAAGTGTATTTTCTTCTCAACAAGACAGCAATTATTTGATCAAAAATACAGTAATATTAAGACATATTATTACAATTTGAAATAAGTGTTTTGTATGTGGATATAAGTTAAAATATATTTTATTCCTGTGATCAAAGCTACATTTTCAGCATAATTTCTCCAGTCTTCAGTGTCACATGATCCTTCAGAAATCATTCTAATATGAAGATTTGATGCTCAAGAAAACAGTTGTGCTGATTCATTTTTTTAATTTTTTTTGTGGAAAACATGATACATATTATTTTCAGGATTGTTTGATGGATAGGAACATTTTGTAACATCATATGGTCTTTACTGTCATCTTTGATGAATTGAATGTCCTTGATGTTAATTTCATTTACAAATTATGAACAAATTATTATAATTTTAATAAATCCTCTTAGATATGAAAAAGCAACATCTGAGCAATACAATTATAAGGTCTTCATCTCAATCTGAACAGCTTAAAGTATGAATATCCTCACTGAACATAAACAACACAGAGAGAAATGTTGCATGAGATCATTGTTGAAAACTCACTCAAATGTAACGCTGGCCAAAATATTTCACATACATCACATATCGTTTCTGAGGGCTTTGCTTTACTGAAACATGAGTGTATGTGTGGGTGAATAAGGTCAGGAATAATGAAAGGCAGATGTGAGTTTGTTGAAGACACATCCCAGCCCTGAAGCATGTGATCCATTATTACAGATTCTTTACAGTATTTAAAATAATCCTTCTTTTCATACTCAGCTTCTGAATAGCAATTACAGTCAGTCATATTTATGCTGAATATCTGGTTGTACAGCATGTTCTCCCCTGTGTCTGTGTGGGTTTCGTCCGGTGCTCCGGTTCACCCCACAAAACAAAGACATGCAACATAAGTCAACTCTAATAAGGATAAAGTGGTTTGGATGATGGATGGATAGACGGATGTTGTTGTACTTTGCCATTACATTTAAGTGCACTTGGCAGAACAAACTGAAAGGTGTTTAGTTATAACAGCATTTGCGTTTTGTAAAATATTCTGTCCACTTACAGTTATGTTTGAGTGAATTCAATGCCTCGGCCTGTAAATGTAAATTTTTCATGTAATAACTGTCTTTGAGCCTTTAATTTGCTGCTACTGCTGCCCTCTGGTGGAAGCTGGATGCAGTTACACATGAGAGACATGCAGTGTGTCATTTCCACAATAAATGTGTAGAACCTACACAGGTTCACTGACCAATGAAATGTAGGTAGAACTTTATTTTACACTGCTGTTCTCCATGTACATACTATGTACTTATTACAGCAATTACAATACGTAGGTTATAACAACGTACTAACCCTGAACTTACCCCTAAACCTAACCTTAAAGGTGCAGTATGGAACATTTTCCAATCTACTAAAGCATAAAAATACCATAATATGTTTGCAGATATTGAGAAAATATGCTGAGTTCACATACTCGTTTCTCTGAAAAACACTTATACAACCAGGTATTTTACTTTGAAATGTGTGTTTCTGTGCTGGAATGTGTATTTTTGTGACAATTTTCATTATAAACTGCACTCATTCCTGTTGGGTGTCCTTAAATGGGGTGTTGGTCTGAGGAGGAGTGGAGATATCTCTGATATTTTGAGATTTTGGACTGCACTACCTATTTTGACCACTAGCTGTCATTCTTACAGACTGCTCCTTTAACCCATATTAACCAGTACTTTCTTGGGTAAGTACACTTTAAGTACACAAACTGTAAAATATGAAATGAAAATGAAAAAAATCTTTATTTGAAACTATTAAAAAAGAAAGAAACACATAAATGAAATACAAACGAGTAAAAAAGAAAAGAAAAATATAACAAAATAAACGAAACAAAATTTCAACATAATACTCAACCCGTTCAAAAAGGATATGTTGAAGCCCTATTATTAGGTCCTACCCCCAGTACTTTTAAAGACTGTTCCCTCAATTTAGAAATCTCAGAGTAGGCCTAATGATAAATAGGGAATGAATTATAAACTGTTAATAATTTATTAAAACACCTTTTCACTTAAAAAAAAAAAAGCCTGTTAAAAAACGGTCAATGACTGTCAGCTACGGTAGCCAAACAAAAACCGTAAAATTAAAGTAAAATATCCTAATTTAAATAAAGTGCAATAAACTTTAACAAAAACTTTTTTTATATGTTTTACAGAAAAACGTTATTTTACAGATATTTCCTGAATTATTATGATCAAAAACCTTCACTGCAAAAAAAATTAAAATAATTGTAAAAAACTGTAAAATGATTGTAAAATATCCTAATTTAAATTAAGTGCAAAAAACTCCTACAGATATTTTCATTAAACTTTTGACAGAAAAGGTTATTTTACCGATATTTCCTGAATTTTACTAACAAATATTCACTGTAAAAAGTGAATCCCTTGAAGTTAACTAAATGCATGAATTAATGTGACTATGTCACTAGAGGTGGGCAGATCGATCCTTGAGTATCGATATATCGATACTGACGTGGTATCGAAAAGGATCGATCCTCACATAAAAATATCGATCCAAATGTGTTTGTTTTTTTTAGCAGTAATTTTTATTAATTTAGCACGCAATTCAGTGCGTAAAATAAGCTTCTAAGTGGAAAAATAAGCGAATGTTAGCGGATAATTGTGTAGGCTTTTTCTCCTAGTCATCTGGATACAAGACGAAACCAATCAATCACAGAGCGTTCGATGCCGGTGCTTCGCTGAGCTCACAGGCCCAGTGCGTTTGGGAAACGAAGCCTTGCTTAGATGACAGAGAAACAATCGGGTATTTTTTTTTTAATAAACAAAGCAAAAGTGTATATAACGGTTCAAAATGTTGACGTCAGTAAGATTTTTTTAATGAAATTAATATTTTTATTCAACAAGGATCAATGCATTCAATTGATCAAAAGTGACAGTCAAGGGTTTTTCACTGTTAAAAAAAACTACTTCATATAAATGCTGTTCTTTCAACTGTGTTCATTAAATAATTCTGCATCATGGTTTCCACAAAAAATATGAAACTGTTTTCAACATTGATAATAATAAGAAATGTTTCCTGAGCTGTAAATCAGCATATTAAAATGAATTATCATCATGACTGGAGTAATGATGCCGAAAATTCAGCTTTGATCACTTGAATAAATTACAGTTTGACATAGAAAACAGATAGCCTATGTTAAATTGTAATATTACAGTTTTTACTGTATTTTTGATCAAATAAATGCAGAAGAGAATAAAAAATCTTACAGACCCCAAACTTTTAAACAGTAGGCTAGTGTACAATAGTACTTTTACTATAATTAGGGTACTTTTGTAAAAGTCACTGACTAATAATTACAGGCGAGTTGAGAGCACAAATCACAAAATATTTAGTAGTCATGAAAACGTATTCAGATTTAGCATTTTAATGATGCATTCACCTCATAAATCATGACACACTGCTCTAGCACAGGAAAGTGCATAAGTTCAAGTGCATGCTTTTAAAACGAAAAAGTATTGGTATCGGTATCGATATCGGCGATACTGACCCTGTATTTACTTGGTATCGGATCGATACCGAAATTTGGAGTATCGCCCACCTCTATATGTCACTGCATCAGCAACTACACAGTTACTGCCTATTAAATAAAGCAACATGCAGCATAACATCAGTGTTTCTCTGCTCATCCTGGACTGAAGCTCAGGCTCTACTCTTCAACACAATGGTGACACACAAAACACAACCATACAGAAACACTTTAAACCCCAACAGAACATTAAACACTAAAAGATCTCTCAGGATCTCAGCATCTTCACTTATTACCAACAAGACTTTATTTCTTTCATACTAAAGTTCTTATATTGTGAATCAACAGAGGTTTAGAAGTTGATGTTTTATTGAAAATAATAAAGGCTTTTCGACGTCTTTTCAACATCTGACTTTTGTGATAAAGACGTTGAAAAGGCGTCTTTTGGACATAATTTTGATTAATGGGAAGACACAAGCGTGGCGGCCATCTTGTTCGAAGACACAGGCATGGTGGCCATCTTGTCCAAAGACACAGGCTTTGTCCATCTTGTTCGAAGACACAGTCAATCTTTTTCCGAAGACACAGGCGTGGCGGTCATTTTGTTCAAAGACACAGGCGTGGCGGCCATCTTGTTCGAGGACTCCTATCTATCTAAATGGCGGCCATGATGGCTGGAGACTCTGTTGAATGTCACATTCCTCCTCCACAATACCCACCGTAAAAGCAGAGCCGCTCACCGTTAGGAATCCAGGAACTCACTCAGTGACCCTCGAGGACCATTACAGATGAGTTTGGATTGTAAGTGGTTGCTGAATCCGTAGCAAAAAAAATCAATCAAAGTAAAGTCCGGGAGGTCAGTGCATGTTAGCAATGTTCAAAAAGTCTCAGATGAGTCCCTTGGCATAGTTGGATAAGGGTGACAGCTGGATCCATCTGTGGTCTGGTGTTCTTTAATCACTTTTCTGGTGATTGTTTCAGAAACAACAAAGAGGAGGATCCAAGTGCAGTATAGCAGTTTATTAACAAAATAATACAAAAACATCCAAGCAAAAGGGGGCAGGCAAAAACCAGACTAAATCCAAACAAGGGGTAAAACTAGGGATGGGTAGTTACGTCTCAAGTTTTTGACACACTAGTGCATCGAAACTGTCTTCCGGAGCATTGCTTGAATTTGAAATGAGGCTGTCACGTGACCTGTGGAAATGAAGCTTCGTACCTCACTGACACGTCACGCCAGGCTCAAAAACAAAGCGCGTCGATTGCACTGTCCCATACCCGCTATCCATTTAGTGCAATATTATAATTATATTGTTCATGCCTATATGAATGTAGCTTTTTTTAATGTGGTGTATTGTTCAATTCAATTCACATTTATTTGTATAGCGCTTTTCACAATAGGAACACACAAAAAAATGGTGCAATGAAA